>NC_054702.1:100683690-100868690 GCF_016097555.1 Gigantopelta aegis | reverse complement strand
GGGTGGTAACGGACTTTCTCAGACAACAAGGTATCGCCAGGATGGATTGGCCAGCATATTCGCCTGACTTAGCCCCAATAGAGAACGCCTGGGACGAATTAGGCAGGAGAGTTCGGGATAACCATGCCCCTCCGGCCAACCTTCATGATCTGGGTCAACTTCTTATGGCAGAGTGGCAGGCCATTCCCCAAGAGTTCTTCAGACGTCTGATCAACAGCATGAGGCAACGATGTGTCGAGTGTATTCGCGCCAGGGGTGGATTCACACACTATTAAACGAATGTTCTAATGTGTAAAATCCATGTTTGACAACCTTCAACTTTGACAGCATGTCATGTGACTTTCTTGTATACAGTGACGTTTATTTGTCGTTTTTTGTAAATATGGAACAATAAATACATTTGTTGGTGTAGTTTACATCATCAATCTAATACACTCTGAAACTTATTTGGTTATAAATTTTTGACCCTTAAATTCTTTTGAGTAGTATATATATATATTCCTCCTTGAAACTAATCTCAGGTGTGATGGGTAAGTAGAGAGAGATATTGCTCCCCCTAGATGTCAAGGTCTGAGGATGGCTATATTTTATTATTGCTATTTTTTGTTGCCTGCATTCAACCGGTAAGGAAGGGCAACATCATGTGGTAATTTTGCAATCTGTAAAAACAAAAGCATTTCATTATTTCAAGAAACTGTATTTTGTTTTAAGAATAAAATAATGTATTCAGTGGAACATTATACTGTTGCCAATACATCTATATAATAAGAAATGACAATAATACTATTGTAATTTTGAACTTGTAAAGTAACAAATTTGCCATTGTTTAATTATTACATATTGTTTAATTATTACATATTATTTGGAAATAAAATAATTATTAAATCATGAAAATAATTAACTTAATCATGCATACAAATTTTATTATAAATACAAATTATATATTTTGTAGCCCACATCATAATTATTATATTAATAATTATCTTATCATTTCAAAATTGTTAAAATTTATAATTAACATTACCTGAAAATTGCATCAACAAAAATTATATTCTGCCCAACCTGCCCTGTCCCCTCGACATTCAAAGTACACGGAAACACATCGGTACTAAATATAGATTATACTAATTCAGATACCCGTTGTTCGTTTCTCTTATATGGCAACCCAAGCTGTTATAATACACATAAGACGTATTGCAACTATGTGCTAGCTACAGAAAATAAATGACAATATGTAAGGCATGTAAAAAGTTAATATGATAACTTTATTCTATGTAAACCAGTAATCACTAAGGCTTTGCTTCACCCCCAAAGACCCGGATGATCGGTAACTAGGCCGTGTGACGTCACGCCGGTTCCGAGAATAATGAATTTAACAAGGTGGAAAATGAAGGTGTTTGTGATCCAGATGTTTAGATTTTTTTCGCGTACGACTAGGCCTAACGATAAATTTACCTACAGATACAAGGGCTCAACTAGTCAGGATTGTCGATGTTTAACATGCTTCTGTTCCTAAAATAAATTAATTTATAAGCTTATTATCATTCAGTACATGTTTTTATTAATTTTTAATAACTTATTTTCATTGTGTTTTTTTGTTTTTTTTATTTCCCTACGTCGCAGAGGACGGCCAAGCGTTCTCGTGACATGTATAGGTTGGACTATACCAATTCAAATCCCATAGGCGACCATGTTAACGTTTGTGTTTAAAAACACTATATGCAATATATCAACCAAACTGTGACCCATAAATATCAGTACTACAACCCCTACCTCAAAGTATTAACTGCAGAAAATGGTACCTTTCATGGCTCATTTTCGGTATAACCAGATGTTTCTGCAACACCCCTAGTTTCGCACAAAATTTTAGTACTTTTTTTTACAGGTACCCCATACATGTTCCAAGCACAAGGCTACTTGACACGGTGGTACTACATCAAATAAAATTGCATACATTTTTAGCCCAGATGAAACTAATTTTTTTTTACAACCAACACACTCACATTATTAATTGGTATAGTGCAACCTATAAGCTTGGTAAACCGTTTTGACACTGCGGTTATTCACGTGACTCAAAATAATACGTCACACTTCTGCTGTCCAAATAGCCGTTATTTTTCTCTGAATTATGGACCGTCGACATAATTCAATTATTTTTTAAATAAAATATCAATAATAAGTGGGATATGGTGGTTATGTAGATGGTTCAATAAAGTACTTTTAGGTACAACTCAAATATATATATATAGTCATTTAATACCTTGTTGGGTCATTGATAAGGTCAACCATACGTGACTGAGCGCCTTTAATATGTAAACGCCACCTGTTGGGAATGTAGGTAATGATTCGGAGTGAGGTTAAAGAATGGCAGCACACGTTGGCAAAGAAGAGCTCCTCTCATCACTGACAGAACTTGGAATCTCCTGTGATACAATGGAACATCCCGAGGTAACGTGGTCGTACGATCACCACTTATTTCCTTTACACTAACGTTTTAAGTTGACGATACAGTCCAGCCTATCCAAGCGGAGATAATTACATCGAGTAAAAAAACCCGGATGTTGCACGAGTAAAAACCCTAGTTGCACTACAGCAAATCGGTGTTTATTAGCGACAAAATTAAAGATGTTTCAAATAAAAGAAAGGAAAGAGCTCCCCCCCCCCCCCCCCCCCCCCCCCCCAGTTTGATGGATTGAACTTGCATGACAACATTGGATTATGAAATATGAACATTGTTATTCTTGAATGAATCTCGCCCCATTCCATATTGAAAAGCAAATTAATATATTATTAGCCCAGAGGCAAATCCAAGAGAGGGACCAGGGACACCCCCTCTCGAAATATATTGAAGTGCCTCTTTGTGAGTTTTTTTTTAACACCCCCCCCCCCCCCCCCCCCCCCCCCCCCCACACCCCCCCCCCCCCCCCCCCCCCCCCCCCCCCCCCCCCCCCCCCCCCCCCCCTCCAGCGCTTATGTACACACAGACAAAGACCAACACTAAATAATTAAAATAAAGAAACATTGTAAGTAAATTAGTGTAACATTTTGATGTTGGGAATTCTCTGTTTCTGAAGATGGAGCTGACAGTCACCTGGCGAAGACAATACATTTCTCCATGATTGGAGGTGAATCAATACATTACTAGCCCCTACTATTGCTGGCATCTTCCAGTAACTATGTATATGCAATACACTTATAAAGACAGCGTCAAATTTCTTTCTTTAAACTTTAATTAAAATACCCAAATTTATAACTTTATGTGTTTTTAAAATTGAAAAAGTATATTATATGAATCACATACATTTTAATACTCAACAGCTAAAGACTTTTTAACTTGGTTTTCATGCTACTTAAAATATGCAAGTATTTTTTTTATTATTATTTTTTTTTTTTTAACAGGTGTTTACAGTTGAACAAGCACTTCCACATGTGTCAAATCTTGACGGTGTTTTTGCTAAAAATCTGTTCCTCAAAGACAAGAAGAAAAATCTCTATCTGTTTTGTGCTCCTCATGATGCCCAGATCAAGCTGAATGATTTGGCCAGATTAGTGAATGCGACAGGCGGTTTGCGGTTTAGTGATGAGACGACATTGTATGACAAACTAGGCTTAACACAAGGGGCTGTCACTATATTTGGGCTCATCAATGACCGAAATAATGATGTCCGTCTTGTGTTGGACTCGAGATTTGTGAATGGATCTATAAAGAGAATATATTTTCATCCAATGGTCAACACAGCTAGTACTGGAATCTCACCAGATGACTTGAAAAAGTTCTTGAATAAAACTGGACATGAACCTCAAATTGTAGATATTATGAATTAAAAAAGAAAGGAACATGAGTAAACCATGGCAAAATAGGTGAAAGTAAATTAATTCGATGCATATTAAAGTTTTTTTAAGTACCGGTGCAGTAAAACTTGCTTGATCTGTCAGACAGCCACAATTGTGTTCTTCCATTTTATTGAAGTTTGTTTTGTTTAACGACACCACTAGAGTACATTCATTTATTAATCATTGGCTATTCACATTTGGTAATTTTTGACAGTCTTAGAGAGTATTTTTTATATGCACATCCCACGGTCTTTGATATATATCATGGTGCACTGGCTGGAATGAGAAATAGCCCAATGGACCCACTGACAGCTGGGCTACGTCACACCCTACATTTCATCGAATACCATTTCACAATAACCTGTATTCAGATGCCACTTCTCTTGAGACGCTAGATGTTGGTATTCATTTGGGTTGCCAGGGATCAAATTCACAAAAACTATATGTTTATGGTTAGCAACCATATGTTTATATGTATTTGGTATCCATTTCTTACAGAAAATTATAGAATATGGATTTTGGTAAAAATAAAAGATAATTATAAATTTATATTTCAAACTCCCTGTACTTACAAGGATTGATTTAAAAAAATTTTTTAATTAATTTAATTTTTTTTAAAAAGCAGACAAAATGTGTGTCCATTTTAGTTGATGTTCCATTTGTCAAACTAAAAACGTCACCATTACTATGTAAAAAAAATTAATTTTTTTTTTTTATACCACTGCTTAGTAATAGAATACTGTATCATATATAATGCAAATAAAAGACAAAAGACAGTCTCTCGTCTACTAGTTTTATTAATAATAATCTAAACTAAGCATAACAGGTATGAAAACAACACCATTGTATACAATATGTACTGTAATACACCTGGCATATATAACGGAAATAAAGTCGTCTCCTCTTGTAATACACTGCATCATGAATTGCTGGAAGCCTATTGAATATTTATGTGATTTTTTTATAAAACAAATAACTAAATAATATGTACACTACATTGTGTATGTAAAGTCTACCATAATGAACACATGTACAGTACATTAAAAATGTATCTTCTGGTTAACATATTTCAAATGCATTTATTTAATAAAAACAACATTCTTAATTTACAGGTACTATCGTTTATAGGTACTACTGTTATTGTATATGAAAAGCTACTCTATCCATTAATGACAACTCCGAATTGGTGTGTTATATCGGGAGACTTAAAAAACTTTCCACTTTTTAAGTCTTTTAAGTTGAAAGTTTGTTTTGCTTATTACCACCATTGGACTCTGACATCTGGTAATTCTAACATGTATAGTCCTAGAGGAAACCTGCTACATTTTTCCTCATTAACAGCAAAGGATGGTTTATATGCACTTTACCACAAACAGGACAGCACATACCACAGCTTTTGATATATACCAGTTGTGGTATATTGGGTCCACTAAGGGGTTGTAACCCCCCCCCCCCCTTTTATCCCGCCCCCACATTTTAGTCGAATGCAACGTTCCAAATTTATACAAAGTTTTATAAATTATTTGACGCTATAGATTTTAAATAGGATTATATGGTTAAGGACCATGGAGATACTTACGGGATCATATACACAGCAAATCCCACAAACAGGCTTAGCCCACATAATTTGGAAATTTAGTGTTGGGGGGGGGGGGGGGGGGGGGGTGGTGGTGGAATGTTAATACTCTCCCCACTTTTATTAATTACTCCAAAAGTATGCTTTAAACAATACATCAATACACAGCAAATGTTCAATACTGCCCACTATTAATCAACTTTAAACAATACACAGCAAATGTTCAATACTGCCCACTATTAATCAACTTTAAACAAAGTGGGACATCTTTTTTTTTTATCACCTGATACATTTTTACCCCCCAAAAAGCAAATAAATGAACAAAAACCAATATAAATGGAATGCAATGGTAAACAGGAACTAACATACAAGTAGATATTGGATTATAACACTGTTAGACCACAAATAGACTATCTGACTTAGTATTGTAGTACACCAAAGGTTAATTTCAATGGGCATAAACTGAGATTCTTTCAATGCCTCTTCAAAGGAAAAAGATACAAACTGCACTGTATTGCCATATTGGTCCCTCTATTTACCTAGACTTTCCCCGAGCTATTTACCTGTTTGAGAAGCCTATAATACATAAGGAACTTAAACTGTGGTTTAACGACATAGCCTACATCTACCAATACAGTGGTAAGTAATCTTTCATAGGCTACATCTACAAATAAAGTGATAAGTAATCTTTCATAGGCTACATCTACTGATAATATTTAATATGCACTTTTCCCATAGGTACCTTTGATGTACCATTCATAGAACACCGGTTGAGGCAAGCACTCTACCACAGAACTACATTACGCTCTTAAAATATTCAAAAATAAAAGAAAGGTAAAAAACCAAAAGTTAAACAATGAACTCATCCTAATGACAAGTACTTTTTTCCCTCCAACTGGTCCCATTACAAAGTACATGTATGATTAACCATTTTAAAGTGTTGAAAAATTAATACTAATGACACTGATAACTGAAAACTGGTTACACCCAATATCTTTTTATATACCCTCATCAAGTACCTGTTTTGTTCTGACATGGCAGTATACTGGTGATAACAGTCTTTGAATAAGTTTATTGGTGTTAGGTATTTTAATGAATTAAACATTTAACCTACAGACATGGCAAGCAAACCACATGCATGCATTTTGCATAAAAATCCTCTTAATAATAGTTTCTTCAATGCATTAAACAGACTAAGTATATGTAAATCAGTTATGGAACATTACAAAATTGCCCCTCTTGGTTTTAAAACTGAGGGGGTAATAAAACTCTTACGCACTGGGTAAATACTAAACAAAGACTTGGCTAGCCATGAACTATTTGCACATTACCTATATTTATCTACTAAACCAATAAAAAAACCACCATAAATTTACCAATTCACTAGAGAACACTAGCTGTTTCTGCCAGAAAGAATTTTTTGGGTATGGCGCTATGGAATTGAATGCAACCGCAGTCAACAGGGGATGTGGGTTACGTTTAGGGTTAAGAAAATCATACATTAATGATAAGAGTAATTAATTTTGTTACAAGGTTAACTTTTTAAAAAATTTGCAAAGAAATCTGGGTATGGCACCATACCCATTTTACCCTCTGGCAGAAACCCTGTCT
Organism: Gigantopelta aegis; assembly: GCF_016097555.1. Classification (NCBI taxonomy): domain Eukaryota; kingdom Metazoa; phylum Mollusca; class Gastropoda; order Neomphalida; family Peltospiridae; genus Gigantopelta; species Gigantopelta aegis. The sequence goes on along the minus strand of NC_054702.1, from coordinate 100,861,669 downwards.
AGGTACTTGCCAAACACCAACTTACTCAAAAAAATTGGTGGAATCATTCAAAACAGACATCCTTGAAAGACCTTTGTACAATTCTACATAAACACATTTGGGAAGGCATGGAAATGTGACCAACAGAACCTTTGTACAATAACACATCTGGGCTCAGATTTTTTAAGCTATCTTGGCGTTATGATATTGTAAAACCATTATAGGTTATGATATCAAAATGGTATGTGTCGTAGTAACAACATAGTGTGCGACAGTTTTATGATATCGTAGAACAAAAATTGCTTCGAAAATCTCTAGCATGGGTACTACCTATTGAGCAGCCACAAAAATTTGATCACCAAAAGTAAAACAAGTCAACCGTACAGGTATGAAAATGTCTAACAGTTGTACATCTTTATAAAATTGAGTAAACCAATAGTTTGTACATTTGAGAACGAAAACCATTCCTGGGTGATAAACATGAAATATTTGCAATGAATTATTGCAGATGATACTGGCGCTGTGAAGCTAGGCATACACACACGAGCCTTTAAAAATATCAAATGAATGCGTAAGTTAATAAAAAGATGTACTACAATCCAAAACAGAAATGTAATTTGATGAATGAAAGTGAAGGCACATGAATCAGACGAATGTGCAGGGGGAGGGTTTCGGGGGATGAAACGCCTCCCTGCTCCAGCAATTTTTTATATATCTATTTTCATGACTTGAGCCCCCTACAAATTTTACCGACAACAGTCTAGGTGACCCCTGCAACATTCCTGCACATACGCCTGTGAATACACCAGAAATCTCAGTGTAGTAGACCTGAATAGACTAGATGAGTTGTTACTCAATTTCAGATCGTGCTTTTTTTAATCCGGTCCATTCTAAAGTTTTTTCATACAACTTATTGCAAAACTCCTCATCTTTTGTGTTGTCATCAAACTTGATATCTTGACAATCCCTGAAATGATACCAAATATTTGTTTAATTTTCTTAAGTTTTTCGTAATAAATTAAACTCCTTCCAAGTTTCTAAAAGAAAATAAATGATGGTATGTCACAATGGTTAAATTTGATTTAAAGGAAAGAACTATTTAATGACGCCCCAACACACTATTTTTAAACTACTTTTATTTGGTGTCTGAAATAATATTTCGACACATGGTTGAGAAAGAGACGAAAGCTGCTACCAGCACACAGGCTATTCCTGATGATAATGTAGCATAGACATGACTGTACATACCACAGCCTGCGATATACCAACTGGTTGGGATGACGGGTGGAGAGAAACAGAGATTGGACAGATTGATACTTGTAAAAAGTTGCAAGTAATATATCATTGTATAATAAAAAAGACAGTAACGGCCCAAAATACTAAACACTGACTAATAATTGGCGCAGTGCCGTTAAAAATAATATTGTTTGCTGTAACATGAATTTACCACAGCTTTTGGGGTTTTTTCTTTTTCTTTAGATAATGAATGCTCTTTTTGTTTTAAAATTCAATAATAAAGAATACTAGTGCATGTATTAACAATCAAATGCCTATCGAATGACCTACTCTATATATTGTGCATTTCATGGAATAAACCAGTTATTTAAAAAAATAAAGTAACGTTTGTTGGGTTTAACAACACCACTAGAGCACATTGATTAATTACTCATTGGCTATTGGATGTTAAACATTTGGTAATTTGACATATAGTCTTAGAGAGAAAATCCACTACATTTTTCCATTAGTAGCAAGGGATCTTTTTATGTGCACCATCTCACAGACAGGATAGCACATACCACAGCCTTTGATATATGAGTCATGGTGCACCGGCTGCAACGAAAAATAGCTCAATGGGCACACAGAGGGGAACTGATCCCAAACCAACCACGCATCAAGCGAGCGCTTTACCACTGGGTTACTTCCCGCCCACTAAAAGACCAACTGCACATGACAAGTAAAAACATAAACATACTTGTAGCGCCGGCCTGACACTCCTTCCAGCTTGTTTTCCACAGCTGCGTACACTGTAGTGTGTGCTCCATCAGCAGAGGTTTTCAACATAAACCAGATAGGCAAGCCAAGACTGAGGCGAAGGAATGAACTGGTTTTCATCGGCAGGTGTCGAAGACCTGTGGAGTTCACAATTCCTGGGTTGACAGTGGCAACTGTAACTTTGGTGCCTGCAGAGAAATGAAAACAAAATACAGGCTGGTTAAATTATAGATAAACAAGAGAACAGATGAAATCAAGAGTTTCGTAGGGAAACACAAACAGTAATGAATGTGTTATGTGTATGACTAGATTATAATTGAGGTGGGACGTAGCCCACTGGTAAAGCTCTCGCTTGATGCACAGCTGGTTTGGGATCAATCCCCGTCGGTGGGCCTATATTTCTTGTTCTAGGCAGTGCACCACAACTGGTACATCAAAGGCCGTGGTATGTGCTATCCTGTCTGTGGGATGGTGCATGTAAAAGATCCCTTGCTACTAATGGAAAAATGTAGCAGGTTTCCTCTCTAAGATTACGAAATGTTCGAAGTCCAATAGCCGATGATTAATAAATTAATGTGCTCTAGTGGTGTCGTTAAACAAACCAAACAAACTTTAGATTATAATTATGTGAAATTTGTGCAATAGAATGGAATTAACATGTTCGTTAGCCAACCATGTGATCAGAAAACTTTAACACTTTTGTAAGTCTTTAATAAGGTGCTTACCATAAAAATACCCTTTGAAATGTGAACTTTAAAAAGTCCTGTTACTAATTGAAAAAAAATAAAAATTTAGAAATCATCTTACCAACATTTTGCATGTATCATGAAGTGCATCGTCATGTTTAGATGTTGAACTTGATGATACTTTAATATCATACCAAACCATTTGTTGGTTTTCTATAATACAATTTCAAGCCTTGCAAAGTCTGTTGTATACAGTATAACCTCAATTTAACACCAACCAATGTTCCAAAATAATTTTGGCGTTATATCGAGTTGGTGGTATAGTGGGTTTACTACCAAACTTATTTTTTTTATAATACACGAAGTCGGAAATGTTTAGTTCATCACCAAAGGACCTGGCTTTAACTCTCAGAATTTCATCTGTAATAGGGACATTTTGAGCACGGACATTGCTGAACCATAAGAATAATGCTTCTTCCAAATGGTGTGTTTTGCCAATTTCAGTTTTTTTCGGGCCGGTTCGACATTTTCATCTTCCCACTTTTCCTTTTGAAGTAGAATATCGCCAACTGTCCTTCGTTTTACAGGATAGGCCCACAACGCTGAAAAGTGATTGGCTATATCTTGTTGACTTTTAGTTGAATTTATCTTCGAGTACTGAACAATTTCTCATTTTTTAACCGCGTCTAATACGATACGTTTTCGCTTTAAATTCATTCTGCTGTAATAAAATGCGTTACCGGTGTCGTCGCATTTATGCCAAAGCTAAATAGCAACTTAACATGAGGCCATGGTCGAAATATGCATAATAAAACTTACCTAAAGCTTTTCCTACTCGAGACAGCGCAGAATGCGGTTGTGTTTAGCAAACGTCGAGGTTTCTCTCCCCCCCACCCTTGGGGCTGTGCTGCACAAGCTTGGCCACTTGGCCAAGTATCGTGCTGAACATAATGGGAGCACAGCTATTGTCACCCTGTATTATGGTGACAATAAACAGAAGAGATCGGGAAGTAGGAGGAGACGTCGTCCCACGGCAGCTCAGGGGGGACCAAACCGGGCGGCTCAACCGCCAGGGGCGGTCCCTCCTGCTTCACAGAAGAAGACGAGACCGGCAGGGGCAGTTCAGGGGGAGCCAAAACCGGCAGCTCAACTGCCGGTGGCGGCCCCTTCTGCGTCGCCGTCCCCCACTACTCGGAAGCAGCAGATGCCAGGAGCGGCAAAGGGGGAGCCAAAGCTGTCGGCTAAACCGGCCCCTCCCCCTGCAGCACCAACACCGATGGAAACAGGAAAAGTGTCGTCCGCACCAACCAATCCACTGGCGTCTCCACGAGTTGTTGCGACCGCGGTTGCAGAGCGTGAAGCCAAGAAGAGGAAGGTGTTGGTCCTGGACTTGTCCGACACACAGCCCACGACTTGGCAGATCGCACGCAACAAGCTTCCTGGACGGTACTGCGACTGTGTGAAGGGGGAGTTCACTGCGACCTCTCAGCTGCCAGGCCCCTTTGTCACCAAGAGCTGGAGACCAACACCAACTGGTCAAGGGCGGTACCAGTTCCAGTACGTCGAGGGAAGTCGCACCTACTACCTGACGTCGGAGCGGAACGGGATGTACCGGCAAGGCTTACTGAAATCAGACATGGATAATCCAATCGTCCATCGGATTATCAAGCTGATACTTCCGGAAGACTACTCAGCAATACTTCGGGAGAGTGCTACATCGACCTGCCTCACTTCTTCCCGAAGTTCCGAGCCGATCATCCCATCAACTCGCCATGAGTTCTGCTGCGTACCCTCTCCTAGGACATGTACTTTCTTTTTTAGGGCTCAGTTGGACTTTAAAAACATTTTTGGCCGCAGTTAAAAATTTTTATGTTTTTTCTTTTTTTTTCCTTTGTAAACAGTCCGACGCAGTTTATTTTGGCAGCCCAAATCACCTTAAAACCTTTTCGGTCGAGCACTCTAATTTTATTGTTTGGACGTAAATTTTTGTAGCACATTTTGGTCTTTGGTCTTTGACCTAACTACTAAATTCGTATTCCAAATTCCGCCCACCTCAAAATTATCTCTCCCCCCCCCCCCCCTCCCCGGCCCGGACCATATAGATCGGACTTTAAACTTTTAGACCTTCGTTCAAAATTTTGTCAAAAATATTATTAAATAGTCCGATCCTCTCTTCTTTCTTTTATTTATTTTTGGATTGCTCCAAATTATATAAATATTCGGCCGAGCAGTCAATTCCCACTATTTAATTTTTAGATGTAAATTTCAAAATTATCCCCTTAATTTTGTTCTGTCCCGGAGCAAGTCACTGGCTATCCAGAGACAGGCCCCGGGATGGACATGCTCGAAACTCTAGTGGTATATGAGCATGTTAAAATTATTCGCACTCGCATAAAGTTTGTTTATTAATTAAACTTAGTCGTTGCTGCCAGCACTTCAAAGACCCGACGTAACAATCCGTGACTGAAATAATGAATCTAATGCACCCCTCTGTCACGTGATCACTATAGTGGCTGTTCTTTCTTGATTGGACACAAACACCGCGCCTGCCTAAACAATTCTAGCACTTACATCCATTAATTGCTACACAATAAACAAAAACAGATTCAGTGTGTACTGCCAGTGTACAACGGTGTTAGGATTTCCCCAATCAACAGATCGCTAGTAATTATGTCACTATAATCAACTTTGTGACCAGACCATTGGCGGCAAAATTGAGGGAATTATAATGGCTAAATGGAGTTCGGTTCAAAAACGTCGTTGGCGGATGGCGGATACCGAGGGTGGCATTATATCAAGGGAAATAAACATGAATGAAAACGGTACTTTAAAGAAAATTGGCGGTATGCGAGGTTGGCGTTAAATCGGGGGGCAATAAATCGAGGGTATGCAATTTCTTACAAACAAGACTTGTTTATTTTGTACTAAATACACAAATACCGAGTCTAATCTCTTTTCATACAGTCATACAGTCATTCGAATGCGATGGTTGTGCATAAATGGATGACCATATATATGACTTACCTTTGAGTCTTTCTGCTAACTTAATGGAATACATATCAACAGCGTGCTTGCTTTGAGCAAATGCCTGACCAGGAGTGTAGTCCTCTTTCATGTTGATGTCATCAAAGTTGATTTTGCCAAGATTACTTGCAGATGCTGAGGTATTCACTATTCTGGCAGACGGTGAAGCTTTCAGCAGGTCTAATAACAACTCTGTTAGAAGGAAGGTACCTACAAAGAAGGCCATAGTATAATCACTGTGTACTACATTAATATTAAATATAAACAATGAGAAATATAGTACAAAGTCGAACTGTGAACTTGACCTTCAAATCCCACATTGTATCCATGAGATTCAATTATCTAATCGCAACCAAAAAAACCCAATAAAAAGTAGCATGAACATTTACTTAAAGATCTTGTCCTTGTGGTTACTGTCTTTACATTAACAACTTTTTTAAAGATCAAATATGTCAGGTACTCCTATTATAAATACATATGATGCACGGACGGTCTAGGATTGATCTATTCTTTGTTCCAGCCAGTGCATCATGACCGCTATATTAAAGGCTGTGCTATGTGCCTTCCTGTCTGTAGGATGGTGCATATAAAAGATCCCTTGCTACTAATGAAAACCTGTAGCATTTTCCTCTTTACGGCTACATGTCAAAAATGACCAAATATTTGACATCCAATAGCCAATGATTAATAAATCAATGTGCTCTAGTGGTGTCATTAAACAAAACAAACTTTATCTTATATGTGGTAGTTGTTGAGTAAGTGTTCATACCTCTACTCAATAGGATAAATTCTGGAACGGCCTATAATGTCAGAAAAATTGGGAGATAAATTATACATCACATGGAGTTTTGTTATATATGACATACCAAGATAATTGACACCAAACTGAGTTTCAAATTTGTCTTCTGTTTCACCTTCTGCACACATCATCACACCAGCATTATTAATAAGTATATCCAGTTTTTCTTCCTCTGTAATGAAAATATAACATGTATGATTTTCAATGTTTTTATTAATGATATTGGATATATAATATATGCTAGATAGCTTTCTGTTGGAATTATGAAGAGCTAAATTTTCTAAAATAAAGATAAAATTTCCAGTTTTAATGCTTCAAATAGCTGAATTCTGCATGTATATAACATCATAAAACCCCACTGAAAACCTATTAAAGAATGCTTTTACCCTGTTCAATATTAAATATATACATGTATGAAGACAAGACAAGACATTTATTCATATGACCAAGATAAATAATTTTAAAACAAATGTGTCCAATTCAATTAAAACTGGTAGATTTTTCTTTAAAAACAAGGCTATTCCTTTAACACACTTTATATTTTGGGGTGAAATCAATAAAATATAAAAATTCTCGAAAGATTTCCTATAAAATATTCTGATATGAAATATTTCCTGCTTAGACCATAATATGGACATACTTTAAAAAAGAAAAAAGATATTCATGATCGTCAATTTGATTGAGGTTACACTTTATACAGAAGTCTCATTTCAAATATATATATATGCAAAAGCTCACAATATTTAATGTTCATCATTAGTGCATAAAAGTCAAAAAGGTCTTAATTTTCGTTTTGTTTTCAGATGGTCTGACCTGCATATACTTACAAATACTTATATTTGGCACTTTTTCCAACACATGTAAAATGAATGCTACAAAACCAGACTATGTGTGAATTAAATATATAACATGAAATGTAAAGTACTAACTTTTCTTGAAGTTTTCGACAAATTCTCGAATAGACTTGAAGGAAGCAAGATCACATTTCATGAAAATGACATTCATGTTATCAGTAGCTTTCCTAATTTCTTCCTCTGCTGCTTTCCCCTTGGCCTCATCCCTACACACAAGAAACACTCGGGCACCTGCAAGAAACATTACTTCACATTCATAAACATAAGAGGTGTGATGATACAGCAATACAAGGTCCACTTATTATATGATGCATTGATTTAGGGCAGCTGTATTGCGATGTATACAGTATAAATCAGGCCATCGGATTTCACGGTAACGATCGTTACTGGTAGTGTGTCGGTAGCGTGTCGGCAAAACCACGGAACCAAAATTTCGTTTCCCATGATTATTATGTTGATTAAAAAAATATATATATTTATCTATATGTAATAAATTATACAAATAATAATGTTTCTCATATAAAACTACTGGAGATAGTTTTCAACACAATCACAACACCCGATTCGGATTGTAGTGTTCACCATACTTCTCAGTGTTCGAGTAAACCCGAATCAGAGTTCGACACTGCACTCAAATCAAACCTGACCAAAAATTGTAATATTGACATCATGGCATTTACTCCAAAGAACACGAGTCCATTCCCATTTCGATGACGTAGGTAATAATAGGTATGAGCCTACATTGTACCCGCGTACGCATATATATAAATAATTGATCCATATGTAAATTGCACATTTGAACCAAAATCACTGGAGCTAATTATTTGTAGTGTCGCTGTTAAATTTAGGGACCTAAAATAGGATTTTAATTCAAATATTATTTGATAAAAATAATTAACTTTTTATTACTGTCACTGAAGTCGACAAATTTATTGCTGATGTCACGCACGCACTTGAGTAATGACGGTGGCAATCGAATAAGCTCCACTGTTTCCTGTCTTTTCATTAAGGGCGGAAATGACGTAAACTGTTATATTTATGCAGCTGTCGGTCAGAACAGCATGTGTATGTAATGTGGAGGGGAGGGGAGGGGAAGGGGCGTGACTGTGTCAAAAATATTGAGTTTGAAAACGTGTCTCTTTTCACGGGTTTGTGCGTTGGATAATCAGACTCAACTTTTTCAGCCCAGAACTGGCCGTAATGCAAACAGTCAGCTGACTGGACTGGAACCTTTATTTGATGTAAAACAACAGTCAGTTGGCTGGATTGGAATCTTTATTTGTTGTTATTTAAAATAATAAGTCAGTTGGCAAGATTCGAACATATTACCCAACCTGCATAGCATTTTGACAATCCATTGCATTGTGGTATAAGAAATGGGTTCCCATAACATGTTTTCATGGAACCTAAAAACAGCTTCCGATGGATTCCAATGATCTCAGGGCACGGAACCCAAAAAGTGTTTCCCATGAAATTTGAAATTCTATGGCTTGATAAATACATGTCACAAATCAATCACCATTTTTGGTTTTGCACAAAATGAACTTAATATTTAATTTTGTGGTAAAAAAAACAGCTGTAATTGCCAAAAATATTTTACATTGTCTAATAACTGGAATCGTCGCCATTAAATATCACAGCCCACATCTAGAGCTGGGTGATATACCATATATACCATTCAGTATTGATATCAATACCGATTTACTGTACCGAGCAAATTACAAAATACTGAAATTTCGGTACTGAAAAATGTTATCTGCCATTTAGTAAAGCACTAACAATATATCTGATGGATGCAAAATAGCTGAAAAGAAGAGTGAGATGAGGGCCTTGTGTATGGAATTTAATTTTATTGAGATGAAATTAGTGGGTGAGACTTAACCCAGGCATGCTTTTAAAGCCGAGTATACTGAAAATACCACTCGATATGGATATTGGTATCGTATCAATACTGAATACCGTACCGACACTGAGGTAAATAACTCCTAAAATACCGATACCGAACCTGAAATTTCAACATTGCCCAGCTCTACCCATATCGTTACACTTCTAATAAAAATATGTTGTAAAACTACAATCATCTTACAGTTATAAACGAATATTTAAAAAATATTCCATGCATGGTGACTTTATTTGAACCCTAGATTTATGTTACTTGAGACAATGAAAGAAATCAATGTCCAAATTGCTAAATCTGACTGATTAACAAGGTAAAATAAAATACATGTACATTTTGTCCTAAAAGTGAAACTACATGTATGCACGTTATGATACTTACCCCGTGTTGCCATGTCAACAGCTACAGCAAATCCAATACCAGTATTTGCACCGGTGACAATCACAGTCTTGCCTTTCAACTTTGTAGTGGCAATGTACTGAGGACCACGGAACCATTGCCTAAAAGTAAAAGTATATCTATTTTGTTGTGCTTTTCTTTCAACAATTTACAAACCGATGTGAAAGAAATAACTACACTGTGTGTAAACTGAATAGTTGTGAGGAACATCTTCCATCAGTTGAATTTGCTGCATTTTGTTTTTAAATGTTTTACTGAGGACACCATGTGTATGTGTATATTTGTACAAGACTCTTGATGCTTTTCACCTTTGTATTTAATTTGGGGACAGTCCTACTTCATATTCCAGATTGCATAAACAGGGTATTTTATAATCACTTATTTATGGGACATAGATAACATTACCAGTTTATTTTAATTTATAGATCATCATATAGATAATTAGCCACAACACACTACATACAATATACTGTTACCTAATATAAAAGAAAAACATGGTTAATTAACATACAGTAATTAAGATTTATTCCAGTTTGTACAGTAATTCTCTGAGAAATATATATATGTATCATCAGAGACAAATCAAGTCACCAGCAGACTAATGCAGGTAGTAGGTACACAATAGTGTGTGTGTGTGTGTGTAAGATTTTAATATTGGGCTAGCGACACACCCTTTCAATAATGTTCCAGTTAAATATGTATTCGCTGACAGGTTTCTTCCTGTAGTGTGTGCAGTAGTGATAAAAAAGTGATTTTTTTTTTTATCAGGGAGCTAAAAAGTTATTGATGTAACATCAAACAGGATTGTTGTATTAGAGCAGAAATCTTTCACTACCGTTTGGTAGGCAGCAATTGTGCATAATTTATATAGATTGGTCTCATTAACTGTCCAAATGTCCATCTAGCTCTCACCGTCAGAGTACTTGGGCTACTTTATATAAATACGGTACTGTGCAAAACAATTTTGGCTAAACATTTTCATTATAGCTAATAAAAATCCCATTTAGCAAATTGTTTGGCTACATGCATTTCTCAGCCCTGTGTAAAGCCTAAAATATAAAAAAAACAAAAAAACAACCTATACTTTTAATTGAGCTAAATAACATTCATAAATTTAACAAATATTTAACTTATAGACCCATTATTATAATAAAAATTTATTATTGATCCAAAATACTAATACAAATCCTTCACATAATAAGCTATAAATAAAGTTATAACACGTTACTGGCTTACCCAAACCGGTTATTGGCATATAACGACATTAAATAGTTCACGAAAATAGAGGCAACGCCAACAATTACCTTAATGCATACAACACTCCAGCTATCACTGCTATACCAATGGGATACCAGGAACTAAAAATATTTGGAGGTTCGGGAAAAGACATATGACCCGCCATAATGAGCAATTAATGGTTAAAATTGCCACCTAAATATAAAATATAAAAGCTAAAAGAGCTGCCGGCTTCACTGTTTCCCAATAAATAATACGCTTTACGAACACCATTATAGCACTATATACTAATTAACAATTAATAACAGTCTAGTTGTGTTTGTAAAATATTGTGCACGTTTTCTCCTTGTCATCTTAAAAAACTAACATTTATTTTTTGTTAGAAACTTTAGCGTGTATGCACTAAAATATTTCGAAACTCTTTATTATTAGTGATTCGCACATGCATCAATAGACAAATTCGTTTGTGTAAATCTAAAGTATAGTCGCTGTACTCCGCTGTAGGCCTACTCAAGTTAGTGACAGGGAGTGGCAGTATTCCGAGTATAGTAGTATACAGTCAGTCAGTGAGTGACAATACTGCGAGTGTGACTTTCGTGTCTGTGTGTTTATGCGCGTGTGTGTCATTGATTCACTGGTTGGAACTATAAATACCCCAATGACGGGGATCAGTCAAGTGTTTTACCACTGGGCTACAACCCACCCTAAAATAAACAAACTCCACAGATCTACCAACTAAGCTAATAGGGAAATTTCAGCAACTAATTATATATAAGAGAGTTAGTGGTTAATGAGAGAGAAGGTAGCTTTATATCTCCCCAAGTAGCCATTAAAACTTCTTCAAAAGAGGGTATAATATCCGCCCGGTCCCCTCCATTATTATTTTTAGTTAGGGTTGAGGGTTAGGGTTAGGGTTAGGGTTAGGGTTAAGGTTAGGGTTAAGGTTAAGGTAAGGTTAAGGTTAAGGTTAAGGTTAGGGTTAGGGTTAGGGTTAGGGTTGGGGTTAGGACTAGGGTTGGGGGAAGGGTTAGGGGAAGGGGGGACCGGGCGGATATTTTTCCCAAAAGAGCAGGTATGAGGATGCAAATTCTGTACATAACAGCTTTAAAGCAAGTGTCATAAGCACTAAACCACTGAGGTCAGTACTAACAGTGTAACACTGCCAATAGTCTGCATTTTGTACCAGCTGTACAACATGCTCCCTCTAAAGTGATGCTGCCTCTCAAAGTTGTGTGTTACAAGTCTTGTGTAACTCAGAACACACCTACAGAACAGGATGTAGATCAGTGGTAGAACACTGAGTTGTGATGAGCCGTAGGATCAGTTTCTCTACATGAACTTGAGGTGGAGGTTGAGATGTGATACCCATGCCAACCAATACCCCATGACTGGTACATCAAAGGCCACAGTATGTATGTAACATATAAGTCGAACTCCAATGAAGGGATTCAAACCACAGACACTGAGTGTGAGAGTCCATCGTTCCACCAGCCAGCTAATGGGGACATTCACTCTAGCTACTGCCAGTAGGAGTACTTTACACTAACACTATCTGTGGAAAAGAAGAAGGAAGGAAATGTTTTATTTAATGATGTACTCAACACATTTATTTACGGTTAGGCCTATATGGTTAAGGACCACACAGATATTGAGAGAGGAAACCCGCTGTCGCCACTTCATAGTCTCCTCTTTTCGATTAGCAGCAAGGGATCTTTTATATGCACTATCCCACAGACAGGATAGTATATGCCACTGCCTTTATTACACCAATTGTGGAACACTGGCTGGAACGAGAAATAGCCCAATGGGTCCACCGACAGGGATTGATCCTAGATCGACCGCTCATCAAGCAAATGCTTTACCACTGGGCTATGTCCTGCCCCTATCTGTGGAAAAGTGTATATAAAAAATCCCTTGCTGCAGTTTGGAAGGAGTAAGGATTTTTGGAGTTGTGTGGTAGCAGCAGGATTCCTCAACCAAGTGTTGAACAAAATCACATGAGGTGCCATTACTTTCAGAACACACCCAGTCTTAAAATGTAATGGATAAATATAAATCAACTTCTACTTGATGATTCGAACCAGGAACTCTGTATAAAAATCTAGTGCTCTACCAACTGAGCTGCCCTTTTTATATGTAGGGATAGGGCTAGAGTCTAATTAGTGTTGAAATCTGTTGGTTTTAATCATCATCCAATTTACTAATCCTGACACCACAGGCTTTTAGTTGGGTAATTCACTCATTTTAATTATTCGTACAAATGATGCAAAAAAATTACCTTTATTAAAATATTATTCCTAAATAGGTATCACATCCATATAATTGTATAGTCTGTTGATGCTGGATCTTATATACTGTATTTGTTTTGACAGAAACTTGTTTGACATCAGATCGGGAGATATGGCACCATTTCGATTTCGTATGCCACGGTATCTCTTTCCAATAAGTCTTTTAGGAACCGCAGCTGGAGGCATTGTACTGTTAAAGTAAGTTCTTTACATCCTTAGAAGTGAATAAAATCTACATACATTTAAAATCAGATTTTTATATTAAACATTTTACCAAGTACCCATACTTTTTGTTGTTTAGTTTTAATAGATACAAAAATTAAGTCAACAAGAAACCCATTGACAGTGCTCTACAATGCAAGTAAAATACTCGCCATGGCAACTAAAAACATTCCCTGGCATCTAAAAAATAAAATCACATTCGCCAGTTGGCGACTTCAATAATTTTACTTTAATCTGTAAACAAAACTGCACATCAGAAAACACAGTGGACCAGTAGCAATGTATCTTCCATAAAACGTGTTTTCTATCAGTAGTTTGTTGGAAAAATAAAAGTTTGAGACAAGTTAATCGGACTAGGAATAACGGTGATGTTAAGGGAGGTAATACATCGTTATGATGTTATCTCCCTTAACTTGGAATTTCAAGCGTTTGGAAATAATTCGGCCCCAGTTCAGTTTTGGACCAAGTCGGTCCTGTCCCATTTAGAACCAGGTTTTATTTATGTATTAAAATGAGATTGTTGATTCACTGTGTGTCTTTACTTGTCTGTTTCAAACTCAAACGTTAATTATTTTAAATGTCGACTTATATATGCGTTATGCTGCGCTCCAATCGTGTCGTGCTTATCGTGATAACGGGTCCCTCCACAATAACGACGTCTCCAGTCATGAATGTTGTTTTAATCACGTCGGAAGTCGTGTTCACCAGTGGAGGATGAAAACATGTTTATATTTTCATGACTCGACTTTAGATGGCTTTAAAGACACAACTATTTACAAAACAGTATTTACAGATTTGCACGGCAGTATTTGATGAAAATAAATATTATTTAAACCAAAAGTAAGGTAGCCAATTGGCAACTACTAGTAACATGTTGAAGCCTGGTAATTATTAACCCAATGCTTTTATTTAACTTTTAATGAGTACTGCAATTTAAATGCATATCATAGCAGTGTCATTAAAATAGTAATTCGCTTAATTTCATTTAATAAAATTATTGGGTACGGAATTTGATAATGTTAGTTAATAGTCCTTCACTGTTTCAGTGGCACCGGACACAAACAGTAACTTGTCATTACTAGTTAACAACTAAGAATTACCCATTCACAAGTTCATTCGAATGTGGTCCTAATAACAAATACGGCATTAGTAATGTGCTGTAAAATGGCAGATAAATCGATTTAATTACAAGTATATATTAGCTGGCTACTAAATATAAGTGACTGGCGACTAAAATATTATACTTTACTGGCCAGGGAAGAGTAAATTTGAACTTGCTTTGTAGAGCACTGATTGAATATACAGATACTGATTTTTTAAACACGATTATAATCATTATATGGTTCTGTTTGAAACAAAGCAAAAAATGTTTGGCTTGATCCTTTCAGGGACTACATGGGAGGAAAAAGATACACAGGCACTGAAAGAATGGCTGGTAAAACGGTGATAGTCACTGGAGCCAACTCTGGAATCGGTAAAGAGACGTGCCTAGAACTGGCCAGAAGAGGTGAAATACTTATAGGCTAATCAGATCTCCACAAACAATAAAACTTTTATTTTGTTTTTCAGTTATTAAAAAAATGATTATTCAAATCAAAATAAGTTATATGCAAACTCTACATGTATCTCTTTTCCTCTCTTTTTTTTTTTAAAAAGTTTTTTATTAATTGATGTTTCCTGTCAGATTATTCTGAAAATAATAATTATTTTATCATTAGTTTTTGTACAGATTATTTCTAACTTATTTATTTCAGGGGCAAAGGTCATTATGGCATGCCGTAACCTTGAGAGCTGTGAACAAGCAAAAGCTGAAATTGTGCTTGAAACAGCCAATCACAGTATTCACTGTCGACGACTGGAACTGGCTTCTCTTGCATCGATTCGAGCATTTGCTAAATACATTAATGCAAGTATGGGTCATTTTAAGAGAACTATTTATAAGTGTTTTCTGTACAACCATACTTAAGTGTTTTAACTTCACTACAAAATGAGCACTAGTTAAGACTGAAGATGACTTATGTTGTTTATACATGTACAGTTAAACTCTCAAAAATAGAAATTGTGTTTGGCACCATATTAAAGGGACAGTCCTGAGTTTACAACCATTGTAAAATGTTTCCGACCAATAGAGCCTTTTCGATGACGTAACATACAAATTAAATACATTTTCTTATTTAAAATATCAGTGTCTGTAATTACAAGGTGGTTGTTGTTGTCCTAATGTTTCTAGTAGCCCAAACCCGATTTTACCTCCCAATAATATAATATATGATATATATCACAAATTAAAGTAAACACTGAGTGCTACAAACATTAGTATATGACCACAAACACATTTGATATACAGACACTGGTATTCTAAACAAGAAAATGTATTTAGTATGAAATAATAGTCGCTAACAAGGCTCTGTTATTGCAAATATCTTACAGTGGCTGCAAACTCAGGACAGTTCCTTTAAATGTTTGTGTTGAAGCCATTTCTCATTCGTTCACTCTAGTCTCACTCATTCATTTAATAACAATGGGCCCTCCAAAGGGGATCGATCCTAGACTGACTACACATCAGGCAAATGCTTTACCATTGGGCTACATCCCACCCATTTACAGAGTCGGAATCATATAAAGTGGTCAAACAAGCTTTCCTCTGTAGACAAAGCAACTGACAGTGAGTCATGACTGTATACGGTACCCTCACGACTGTATCATAACATTCTTTGGAATCAGTATTGTACAGAAATATGGTATTGAAATCTTAAATCACTGTGTATGTTTGGCTTCTATTCTGTCATACATTTAAATAAAAATTATACTGTGTTACTGGTGAGTAGATTTAGAGGATAACTGTTGTATTTGACCATTTGCAGATGTTAATGCTTGGTTTCACTGGTTCAAAGTTTTACCAGTGATGCAAAACAGAGACAGTAAAACAAATATTTTCGGCCGACAGCTGTTGCTCAATTGCAAAGATTCATAATTTGGCATAGTTGTCATTAGTTACTTTGGCATTCCCATCAGCATCAAACAAACCTTTATAAATAGCATTTACATCATAACATTTAGAAGAACACTCATTATGCTTCAGAAAAGTTTCAAAGGTGATATTTTAAAAGTTAATAAGTCTTGACTGGACAGCAAGAATTAGCATTTGAATATGTAAATATGCTGTTGAGGAATCCCATGTGCTGGTTTTAGCTAATCAAATTTCTTGTTAGATTGAATTAGAATAATGCGTATTATTGTCAATTTTCTCAGAGAAAAAAGACCTTCCTTTAAAGTTGCCATTTTGTTCATGATTTCAGATGAATCTCACTTAGAAGTGTTGATCAACAACGCTGGTATAATGGGGTGTCCAAAGTCGTTGACAGAGGATGGTTTTGAAATGCAGCTTGGCGTTAATCACTTAGGTATGTCTGCCTTCAATTATTCACTGCAGGATGTATTTTAGTGTGTGATGGACTACAGAACTGATCCCCCTAACGTGACCCTCATGGTTTATTCCTGTTTCATTGCTGGAGAATGAAAGGTCATGGGATATGAAAAAAAGAAAGAAAGAAAGACATGTTTTATTTAACGACACACTCAACACATTTTATTTATGGTTATATGGTGTCAGATATATGGTTAAGGACCACACAGACATTGAGAGAGGAAACCCACTGTCGCCACTTCATGGGCTACTCTTTCCTATTAACAGCAAGGGATCTTTTATATGCACCATCCCACAGACAGGGTAGTACTTACCACAGCCTTTGAACATTAAGTGAATGCTGTACCACTGGGCTACGTCCCGCCCCTGGGATATAAAAAAATGCATATAAAAGCAAGGGTTGAAGTTAATGATGGCACAGAGGACAATTGGCATATCTGCGATATGAATTGCCATAGGTCAAAGGCTTTAGCAATGGCAATTAATTATTGCAGAGGATAAAAAAGAATTTCAGTATTTTTTTTCCAATTTTGGTAAATTACATTCAGAAGGCAAAATAGATGTATAGGTATTATTCAGTGTCAACTTTTACATTCTGCTCAAACTTCAGTATAGGTCCATTTCTCACAAACAACAAGTCTTAGACCAGTGAAATGTGGTTTAGAGTTGCATCCCAATAATTCCAGGGAATTTTTGTTATTGTATGTAAGGGTAGTACCGTATATTTTCTCCAGATCAATGGTTGTTTCTGGCATTTTCATACAATCCGACGCCATATAGCCGTAATTAAAATGTTGAGTGCCTCATTCCTTCCTTCCTTTTCATACAAATTAAAACTTGATACTAAGGTAGTTTCATAATTACGTACACTAAATACAAATTTGCTATTTGTACACTATGCATTGCTGCACATTTGTCTACATTTTATCTAAGAGATGAAAGGAGAAGCAAGAGCAGAGAGAAATGTAGGTGTTCACATGATCTGTATTTTTTGTTCATGTTACATTTTATATTGATACTACTGTTGCACTCAATTATATTATAAATGTGTGTTATGACATTACCCACAGTTAGCAAAGTATACAAAAATATTATTTCATTTCCTTACAAATAGTTAAAACATTTCACAATTTATTCTTTTGCCAGGTCACTTTCTGTTAACGAATCTTCTCCTGGATTTACTGAAGAAGTCTGCACCAAGTAGAATAATCACAGTATCGAGTATCGCCCACAAGTGGGGAGATATCCACTTTGATGACCTGAACTCTGTTAAGCATTATGACCCACGAGCAGCATATGAACAAAGCAAACTGGCAAATGTTCTTTTCACGATAGAATTAGCAAAACGGTTAGAGGGTATGTATGGTGACATGATGCCACATATTTTTTATATCTGTATTTTGTTTATACAAAAATATGCATACATGTCCACTGCCCAACTGAAAGCCATTTCATCATGTCTTTTGGGACAAATATTCTGTGTTGTTTATAGATGTACAAATTAATTTTTAAACCTTTAGTAGCAGTAAGTAACCCTTTGAAGGTTATTTCTGAAGATGTGTAAAATAAATTCTGAGTGCATAAAAGTTTTTATTTATCTTTAACATTATAATGCATGTGGAACAAATGTGAGTATATATGTAGTTCAGTGCTTGTAAAACATTTTAAAAGAAAGATTACATGGAGTTATGTCCCTTTAGTGAATTAAGCTGTCTCATTTCACTGCAATATTAAATTATTTTAACAGCACAAAGCATAGTATTAAGGTAATTTAAAGGTTTGACAGAAATGAAATGAAATTAAAGGAACATTTCTGTTTTATTTCAAATGATGCTAAATTTTTTATAGTACTTTGGATTGTTAACACATCAAGGTTAGAAGTATAATGATTTTAGTTTGATTATCCACTGTCGTTGCTCTCCTTCTTTTAATTTCTTAAATTATATTTAAGCACAAATTGAATAGTTTGCTTTACCCTAACCAACTCATAGCAATACATCCATTCTGACTATGATCATTTTAAACACTGTTTGCAGTTACATATATGTGCTGTCCATTGTACAATATGGTAAAGTGTTATTAAACAGATTGCCTTCCTTTCAGGCACTGGTGTGACAGCTAACTGCCTTCATCCAGGCATTGTAAATACTGACCTTAGCCGACACATGTCCATATCAAAGTCGGTGGTTTCTGGAGGAATTCTGTCTCCTCTGAAATGGTTTATCATGAAGACACCCATACAAGGTGCCCAAACTACGCTCTTTCTGGCCATCGACCCAAGTGTTGAGAAAGTATCTGGCAAATACTTCAGGTAAGTGTTGACAGCAGTGTGGCCTCTGGATAGGAAGGAAGGAAATGTTCTATTTAACGACACACTCAACACATTTTATTTACGGTTATATGGTGTCGGACATATGGTTAAGTACCACACAGATATTAAGGGGGGAAACTCGCTGTCGCCACTTCATGGGCTACTCTTTTCGATTAGCAGCAAGGGATCTTTTATATGCACCATCCCATAGAGAAGATAGCACATACCACGGCCTTTGATGTACCAGTCGTGGTGCACTGGCTGGAACAAGAAATAGCCCAATGGGCCCACTGATGGGGACCGATCCCAGACCGATCGCACTTCAAGCGAACACTTTACCACTAGGCTACGTCTCGCCCCCTCCTCTGGATAGGATTCCGTAAAAAGGTTCTGGTTTTTTTGATGATCATAGCATTTAGCTGTGGGAATTGGCTCAAGACTCGTTATAGATTTAATCTTAGTCAGTAGACCTGTAATTGCTACATCACTTGGGTCGAAAATGGCTGCTAATTGAAAAGACCTCAGTTGTAAAAGTAACAGATGTCTTTTCTCAACATTCTGTACCATGTATAGCAGTTACTATTGGTATCAAAGGCAATTGCTGATGATGAACGGGGTAAGACTTTCATTAATCATGTATTAATTGTGGAAAAATTTCAACTATATACTTCTTTTTATTATCAAGTGTCACGGTTGGGAAGCCTCGAATCATTGCTGTACAATAATGACGCATATTCAATCAACTATATACTTTGTTCTTTTGACATTTTGTGCTTCTATACTTGAAAATACTAAATAATGCGACCCAATAGAGCTACGGTTTTTGGTTAAGTGAGCAGGGTAGGTCAATTATAAGCACATATGCACTTTTGATTACACTGTTGTTTCATATAGCAATTAAACAGTTTGTTCAACTAATAATTATAATATATATGCAAAGCAGTTTAAAAAATACTGATGAAGTGATAATGTAATGCGAATCAACATGCTCCAGATGAAATTTGACTTTGATCGAGATATTCCCATTTTCACAGAGTTATGGGCCTTGAAGATAGGAGATTTAATAAAAATGTTTTTTGTTTTAGTGACATGCATGTCAAAGACATTGCACTACAGGCCAAGGACGAAGCTGCTGCCAAGAGACTGTGGGCGATCAGCGAGAAGTGGACTCGATTATCATCACGCAGCCAGTCAGGGGGAGATGGACAGAATGGTACAGGTTCTGTGATACAGTCAAACCTCTCAAAACCGGAACCTGTGTAAACCGGAATTCCCGTAAAAGCAGACATTTTTTTCACGGCCCCTTTTATAAGATCTGTTCAGAAGAGAACCTCTCTAAACCGGATACCTCTTAAAACCAGACCTTTTACTTGGTCCCATAGGTGTTTTACTGTATAAGACAATAGTTTGATGCAATCACATTTTAAATCTGGTGCTGGCTGACTACTTTATGTTGGGGATTTTTCACTATGCAGGCGCATGTCCAGGAAATCGTGCAGGGTGGGTCTGCTTCACCAGAAAATATATTCAACAAAAGAAGATTCGCTTAGAGCAGGGGGGTTCAATACCCACCCTCCCTGCTACCACGAAATCTTGTCAGTAATGTATGTCATGAAATGTTATGTCATTTAATGGCAGTTGCCTAGTTATTTCTTCTGTTTGTGTACAGGCAATTGTTACATGGCTTCTTCGGGGTTATGAGCCGGACCTTCGGAGTAATGGACCTTCAGAATATAGACATGCCATCCTTTGGTTCGTTTGACTTAAGTAAATAGACCAAATTTGGATATTTATGTCAGGTACAAAGGTTTTTTTGTGTTATTTTTTCAGTCCTACATATATGGACTAAATATAATAAGTTGCCTGTGTGTGCAGTAGATTTAAATCCTGCCAACATATACTTTTTGTGTTTATATGTTATGAAAAGTTCTTTATAGACAGTTAGCTACTAACTATATTGAGCTGTATTAAAAATGTGTTTGTAATATTAAATCTGCTTTTAAGACAGTTGGCTACTTTATAAAAGTGGCCACTTAAGCAGGTTTGAAATTCATAGTGTGGGCTTGATGATATTCACTTTATCAAGCTTACTGACACAGTAGTTAAACTATCAGGTTATCATATGGCATTGGATTTGTACCAAATACTAAAGTAAATGTCAGATAATTTCCACACCATCATTTTTGCTACTATACAATAAATATAATACCTAATGGTAACTTTTTAATGTTATATTTAACAAATTGTACAGTTATTTCTTTGATATTTTTAATCTTGGACTTGATAGGTCAAATTTACAAAGCCTGTTTTTGTCTTAAACGCATGCAACTAATTTCCACACCATTGTTTTTGCTACTATACAATAAATATAATACCTAAGGGTAACTTTTTGATGTGTTATATTTAACAAATTGTACAGTTATTTCTTTGATCTTTTTAATCTTGAACTTGATAGGTCGAATTTACAAAGCCTGTTTTTGTCTTAAACGCATGCAACTACATACATTTACAAAGCTTAAACACCTGCTTTTACGAAAAACAGGCTTCATAAATTCAGCCCAATATTTTTTGGTATATGGTAGTAAAAAAAAATGATAGTGCAGAAATTATCATGGACTTTAGCTCTGGAAATATGTATGCCCATTAAACCAATTTGTCCTTTACTAACCAATGTTCTTTTTTTTTTTAAGACATTGAATCAAGAAGCTGCTCAGATGTGCCAGCAACATGTTAAAATTGTTTGCACTATAGCACAAAAATAAAGTAAAATAAACTTTTTTTTTGATAGGAATATAATTTACAAATCACCAACAGTTAAAACATTTGGACAGATGATGATCCCTCATTAAATATTTTGTTGTGTTAGGCTGTTGTATCAGATATTTAGAATACAATGTATGTTTTATTTTTATTACATGGATTATTGTAAAAAAAAAAAATTATGTTTTAAGATGTATGTATCATATAATGTGTTCACACTTACATTTGTATTTAATAGTATTTATTTTACCTAACAAATTTAAAAAGTGAAAATACTATAATAAATTTTGTGAACGATTCCCATTTTATTGGTTGTCAGGTATCAAGAAAAGTTGACAATGGTTGACCGGGTTACCATACTTTCAGCTTGGTTCATACAGAAATTTCAGGGTCAATGTAAGTAAAATTTAGGGACTAAAACTCTGTCTGCCATTTGCAATGACATTCAAACTCAACAAAATAATGGGAGTGTTCGAGCAGGCCATCGGAATCGACAGAGAACTGTCCACATAGGCATTAATGTCTGATTCAGTTCAGATAATTTTAGTTTACACTGAGATTAGTATTTTAGAAATGTGTTTCGTTTTAGAAGGACCAATCAAGGACTCCCCAAAAATTACGAATTAATATTTCTATGAACAATACCGAACATTGACAATGTTTTACGAATGAATCGTTTTGGCATTGTTTACACACCAACATTCGAGTGAGCAAAGAGATCAACAAATGAAAGTAGATATCAATGTATTTTTGGCAATTTATTTAATGTTTCCGGAAGAAGAAAGATGTCTATCGATTTCAGGGCTTATATGGCCCAATTTAGGGTCTTATATGAACTCGCCTGTAAAATATAAGGCTTTTTAGGACTAGATCATCAAAATAGGGACTTTTTAGGGCAACCCTTCAAATTTAGGGCCTTTTCAAGCATGTGTGAACCTTGAATACCTGAATTATGCAAATGTTTGGCATCATCTGTTTATTTTAGTGCTAGCTCTGGATGACCAAGAACATTTTGCCAAATTATTCATTAAACCTAAAACCCCCACTATTTTCCAATAACATATCAAGCATTACATTGGCTAGTTGTGAATGTAGGAAGTGGCACGGCTAGCACTGTTTTCCAATAACATATCAAGCATTACATTGGCTAGTTGTGAATGTAGGAAGTGGCACGGCTAGCTCTGTTTTCCAATAACATATCAAGCATTACATTGGCTAGTTGTGAATGTAGGAAGTGGCACGGCTAGCTCTGTTTTCCAATAACATATCAAGCATTACATTGGCTAGTTGTGAATGTAGGAAGTGGCACGGCTAGCTCTGTTTTCCAATAACATATCAAGCATTACATTGGCTAGTTGTGAATGTAGGAAGTGGCACGGCTAGCTCTGTTTTCCAATAACATATCAAGCATTACATTGGCTAGTTGTGAATGTAGGAAGTGGCACGGCTAGCTCTGTTTTCCAATAACATATCAAGCATTACATTGGCTAGTTGTGAATGTAGGAAGTGGCACGGCTAGCTCTGTTTTCCAATAACATATCAAGCATTACATTGGCTAGTTGTGAATGTAGGAAGTGGCACGGCTAGCTCTGTTTTCCAATAACATATCAAGCATTACATTGGCTAGTTGTGAATGTAGGAAGTGGCACGGCTAGCTCTGTTTTCCAATAACATATCAAGCATTACATTGGCTAGTTGTGAATGTAGGAAGTGGCACGGCTAGCTCTGTTTTCCAATAACATATCAAGCATTACATTGGCTAGTTGTGAATGTAGGAAGTGGCACGGCTAGCACTGTTTTCCAATAACATATCAAGCATTACATTGGCTAGTTGTGAATGTAGGAAGTGGCACGGCTAGCACTGTTTTCCAATAACATATCAAGCATTACATTTGCTAGTTGTGAATGTAGGAAGTGGCACGGCTAGCTCTGTTTTCCAATAACATATCAAGCATTACATTGGCTAGTTGTGAATGTAGGAAGTGGCACGGCTAGCTCTGTTTTCCATCTATGCTAATGTTTATACTAAGTGGCTACAACATTTAGCATTAGGCTAATAAATTAACCACATTTTAATAATTTTCAAGGAAATACTCTTAATATCTGAAAATTGGCTAATTCAAAGTTGGTTCCAATCCTGTCTATGTGGGGTACAAACTGGTTGTGTTCTATTTTTTGAAAGTTACTAAAAATATTCAAAGCAGGTGGAATGACCATTTATTAGAGAGTATTTAAAGCATGCAGTGTTTTTGTGTAAAATGTTTTAGTACACTTATCTCAATAAGTTATGGGCTTTCAATGTAGCTGAAAGTTAGTTTGTTTTGTTTCACAACACCACTAGAGCACATTGATTTATTAATCATCGGCTATTGGATGTCAAACATTTGGTCATTTTGAAAGTCTTACGGCCTAATTACACTGGAGAGCGGTAACGGAGAGCGGCAACTGGAAAGCAATAAACCGCTCATTTTTAAAAAATTACATACAGCACAGAAAACCGTGCGGTGTTTTATTATTATTATTTTATTGGTTTTTTTTTACGTTTTAGCACATAAACCATCATGGCGAAGGCTAGAAAATGTAAAGATGGGAAGATGTTACTTCTGCTATTGTTGGCGCGAAGACAGAGAAAAACAAGAAAAAATTGGGTTCACAAGATCTTTCAAAAAAGGAATGAACTAGATGAATTCCATAAAATAGTACGTGAACTGAGTTCACATGAAGATCGCTTCTTCGCCTACTTCCGAATATCCCGTGGTTAGTTTGCACTGTTTTAGAGCAACTTGGAGAAAACCAATAAGCGATAATCAAAGGCTTTAAGGTAACCTATATCGGCCTATATAAACATATTGATAAACAAAATAAGGCACATCATTTCAGAAACATCAAGTCGACCAAGTTATTACATGCCACCAACCACCATTAACATTAACAATAAATATATTTGTGGTATTCCCCTGATAAACACTAGATTTTTCGAAGCACCATATACAACACTCGCCCGATTAGCTAAAATCATAATTTTGCCGCGCAGCATTTTAGAAAAATCGCTTCGAGTTCTATCGGAAGCGGTTTAACGCTGTACCGCTGGGCCGTTCCACGTTCAGTGTAATTGGATCCATTGAAAAAGCACTAGTTCTATTTTTTTAACACGCGGTTTTACCGTCACCGCTCTCCAGTGTAATTAGGCCTTTAGAGAGGAAACCTGATACATTTTTCCATTAGTAGCAAGGGATCTTTTTATAATACAGGATAGTATATACCATGGCCTTTGAAATAGCAGTTGTGGTACACTGGCTAGAATGAGAAATAGCCCATTGGGCACACCGACAGAGACTGATCCTAGACCGACCACACATAAGGCGAGCGCTTTCCCGCTGGGCTCTGCATGTACGTCCCACCCTCAATGTAGTTGAAAGACTGATTATAGATTTCGACTTTAAAATAAATGATCATTAATTGTTTTACTCACACACACTGTGTTACTTAACAAATCCATATCTCACTTCCATCTAAGATTATGCTAATAGAATGCTATTACATAGGCAGTGAAATAAATAATTTAGGACACTGAGCTATATTGAGGACAGGACGTACCCAGTGGTAGAGCTCACCTTATGCACGGTCAGTCTAGGATAAAAGAATTGCCATGAAGTAGAAAATTATTGCAATTCCAAACAGTTTTATTTTTAAATTAAATGGTAACTAAGGTAATGCAAAAATGTAAGTTAAAAGTCAAAACATTTATAAAAACAATCGTACCTACCATTCAAAATGGCATGTCTATAATGTGTACAAGGTTGGGTTTTTTACAATTTCTAAACCATTTGTTTTTACTTCTGTTATGTTTAGAATAAAAAAATAATGTTATATGCTAAGTGCCATTTCTCATCATCTATTTTAACTTGCAGTGGAACAAGAGCAGCTTGTACTCTCGCATAAACATACGCTTGTCCTAATGTCATCTTTGTAGTGACGTTATTGATTCGAATACCAACAGGTCGAGTTTCAAGGGTCATAGTAACTGTCATTTTCTTGTCTTCAAACACAAAGTCAAATGAGTTGTTAGCATAGTCAAGACCAATAATGGAGAACGTTGTGATGGTTGGTGGAATTGAAGGATTGAACCTGAGCTCTTGGTTGTATAATCTAAATCCACCATAACCAAAAATAAGAGCTTGTAGGTATCCACCCATCCCAGTTTGAAAGTTGGTCGCCCCGCTACCATCTGCATTCTCTGTCCATATCTGAAATTTGAATATGATGTTTAAGTCAAAAGATAAAATAACTTTTTAATATTGTACATCTGTATATTATCAAAAAAGAACATTGTAATATATACTAAAAGGCAAAAGTTATTGTGACACACAAAAGACAAAGATAATTGATAAGTTTTTACTGCCATGTATGAAATGTTATAACATGGAAAGAGAAATGTCCGAAGGTATGGAAACAAGCAAAAGTCCATGAAATGGGCGCACATGCCATATGCAAATAAGCCACATCACTAGAGGGGGTTCAGAGCGAAGTTCACATAGTCAGTAGCGAGTGTGTCCACCTTGAGCATTGATACAGGCCTGGCACCGTCGTCTCATTGAGGCCACTAAACGCTGGAGAAAGAGATGGTACGGGCTGTGAGGGTTGGTTGCTGGAACCTGTTTCGCAGATGCGTGGTTCGGATCCATGTGTCTTGGCGAGGGGTTGTCACGGGTGGTCGGCAGCTACGGGGATGGTCCCTGACCTGGTTGTTTTGTTGATATCGTTGCCATAAGTGCCATATGGTGTTTCTGTGGACATTGAATTGATGTGTGATGTTACGCTGCAAGGTCCCAGATTCAAGCATCCCTATGACTCGCCATCTGTCATTTTCACTGAGGCATGGCCTGACAAAATTGTATCAAACAGTTCATTAATGATGTTTTTCTGACTTCTGAAGGCTGTACAGAGTGGCAACGATTTGCGTCTGGTTTTTTATGGTGAACACTGGACAGCATTTCTCTCGAATATCCATGCAGGCCTTGACCGTAATTTTTTTCAGTGGTAGCCTACCGGACTACCAAGTTATAAAATCTAGTAGCCCTCAGTAAAAATTGGTAGCCCCATAACTTCAAAAGAAAAAAAAAAAAGAAAAAAGAAAAATAATTTATTTTTATTTAAGCGTTTTAGGGTGGGTTTTTGTAACTCATGAGTATTATACTGTGAAATATACACTTATTAAAAATGCATAATGACCCTTAATGAACAATAAAGTTTTTAGTTTAAATCATTAAATAGAATCTGGGGAAAATATTGAAAACTTCGACAATAATGTGACAGAATGAAGAGTCTCATATGTGGCATTATAATATTGTATAAGCCTTCATTACGAGATTAGGCATAATAATAATAATAATAATAATAATAATCCCTACCTATCTACCCACATTTGAAACTACTGGTCGGAAATGGACAAAACAAAATATTTTAAGGATGACCTCAAAAGAGGAGTAAAGATGGTATGAAAAAAAAATGTAACAACCACTACGAAAAAACCCGACCTATTATTCTACCTGCATTAACTTGGTTGGTATGATTCCAGAAATAAACAATAATATTTATTATTATTATTATTATTAATTATTTTTAGGCCTAATCTCGTAATGAAGGCTTACAAAATATTATTGAAACACTTAATACGGTTTTCACATGTATAACTGTCTGCTAATTGAATAAATAATTGTACGATCTTCAGATAGATATTGCATGTTTTAATTCTTAAAATGGCTGCAACTATTTTCAATTGGTGTCATTTTGAAGAATCCTAACAAAACTTGCCTTTATTCCAAAACAATAGCGTTTTTTATTGCTCACAATAAAATTGTAAATGTTGTACGCCAATTATTCCAGACAGGATTGCCATGTGTGTTTATGTTATCACATGACAAGGTCAGATGTCATTTTGAGCGAGGTTATCACGCAAAGCCATAGTAAAAGTTAAGAGAGATTTTATTAAAATTAATTTGTAAGAAAGATTAATATTTTTAACATTGAAAACATTAGTCTATTTATACATTTCTTTAACTTAGTAATACTTATTTTGTAAACAATAATTTGACAATTTGCATAGGTAGGCTAGAAGGAAATAAACCGCGATTGAATGATCATTTAGTTCAGACTTCAGCTGCAACCAATAGTCTTGATCATACAAAGTGTTTCTTATAAGTAGGCGTAAAAACAATGGGCCGTGTTGTTGATTGTTATAAATGACTACAAATAGATAACCCATGACCCACATGAAAATTCCATGACAGGTATTAACCAGGTATATCTGACCACTGGATTACATCAAATTATTTGTTTTGGTCCACTATGTTAAAAAAACAAATCCTACAACTGGCAAATATACTCATTTATTTCACTAAATCATATTGCACAACCGCCAGCTGTGGGTCACACTAAGGGAGCAATTAAGTTACAGTGACTCCTAGCAGCGGAGAGCGTGCACATGAAAGGTGGAATTTTAGACACCAATGAATTAAAGGTCTTGTTGATTGTGGAGTGACTGGACATGCCAAAACATTTGGTAGCCTGGCGGACTACCAGGGTTAGACAACTGGTAGTCTGAGTGAGAAATCGGTAGCCAAAACAGCCCAGGCTACCGCTAAGGTCGAGCCCTGCCATGTTTCTTACACAAAGCATGCAATTGCTGCAACAACTGCTTGGTTGCATTTCTTCGAGCTGTTTCATGCACATTTTCTCTGGTTTACATCCATAAATCCATTCACAAATGCATTACTCCAAACAATCCATGTCACAATAACTTTTGCCTTTGAGTATACAAGTTAACAAATACCAATTTATGATAGAGAAAGCGATAAATTATGATGTGACTATCAAAATTTAACATTCCATTGAATAATATGTATTTTGAATAATGTAATCTTAGCCTTTAATTTAAAGATTAGTAAACAATTACTAGTTATCAAGACTAACCTTAAAAATGTATAATTTTTTGTAAACAAAACAGATTAAAAATTGTCTTGACTCACTTTTAAACTATAATATCTTCTTCAATTTTATCAATATATTTTTTAAAATAATCTTAATGACCAATTCACTATTAAAATGGTGGAAGTGTGATTGTAAACATTCCTGTGGTACATACATAGAAAGGTTCCTGTGCGTTGAGGAGCATCCGTTCGAAGAGTTTATCAGCTCGACTCTTGTTGCCCAGCTCCAGCCAGTTGATGGTGAATATTCCCCAGGTCATCGCTGGACCTCCGGGTGTTACCTGTGGTGAGGATATCAAGGACAATTACATCCATCAAAACTGAAATGTCCATCATTACATTTTTTAAACTTTTATTTTGACAAACTTTGTAAAATGTGTATTAGTATTGCCGTATATATTAATCTTGATCTGTGCACATTATGTTAATGTCAATGGCAATTTTAAAATGGCATATATACTGAAGTTCATTGAAAACACACCACCCAATTATTATTATTATTTTAGTTTTTTTAACTATCACATCTGTCAGGTTGCTATAAAACACACAATAACCCTAACCAGTACATGTATACACTATTTAGTTATTCATTGTCTACCAGAATAGGTTCAGTACAGATCCAGTACAGATATGTACAATTTTGAAAATCAAGATTTATTTTTATGATCCATTAAAGGGAAATGAAAAGTGGTTTACCTTTTCATAGATATTGAGGTCGTTTTTCGTAACTTGTGTTCCCCGGTCTTCCTCCATCAGTGGGTAGTTCAGCATTACCACATCGGCCTGTTTCACCACCGTGTCTGTAGCAAACAGAATGGCTATTAGTTCACTTCACTTATTAAGACACTACATTTTTTAATATAGGATTCTTACAGCACACATTTTAAATCATTATATAAACTAAGGTCAAACACATGGTACAGGCATGTAGCCAGGCATATGCAGGAATGCATCACTGAAATCCAACTGAAAAAAAATCAGTCTCAAAATAAAAATGAAATGTAATCTTAAGCAATCATTAAATAGAAGAGGTTTACTATAGGGGTATTCATGTTCTGATTTGGTGGAATTAGGCCTGCATTATACATAATACATGTTATTGTATTGTTTATTATTATTATATTATCACATACTAAAATTTAGCCTTGTTCGACCCATGTGCATTCTTCTGTCTACAACAATAACAAAGATGCCTTAAACCACATTTACAAAATTACAATTTAAACAATGTTTTAGCATATAACATCAATATTGGTACAACTTTCAGTTTTTAAATAATATACTTTTCACCCACATATAATTTCTCTTGTAGGCAAGTGTACATTATAGGTAACATTAAATCATCAGACTTTAAAAGACATGAACACTGTAATAAATAGAAATGGACACCAGACTTAAATTACCAGATTTTAAAATACACGAACACTCTTAAATCATGAGATTTTAAAATATACAAACAATGTAACAACTAGAAATGGACACCAGCCTTACCCAGGGTGTAGCCATCAAACTCTGGATGGTACTGCAGGGTGCTGTTGAAGGGGATATACATGTTGGCTGTAATGTTTGACCACAGTCTGGGAGACTCTTTGCCCAGCAGACGGTTCACCAACATGGCCGTCTGGAGACATTCCTTGGCAATGGAGTTTGTGTATACAGAGTTGTCATTGTTTCTGTGATATTCATCAGGTGGAATTACGCCTGTAGTTAACAGACAAAAATAGAGTTACCAGTTTGCAGGTGAAAAAATCTATATGATAGTGAATACTGCAGATAATGTTTCTTTAGGCTGTTTATTAACAAGACAATAAAAAAGGAATTACTGGAAAGGAATTCTGATATATATATAAATAAATTGGTTTAGAAATGCCTGACCCAGAACATATATTGCTCAAATCAAAAGAATGTTTTTTCCATTTCAAGTCCTTCTTTTTCACTTCTGCATCTCACTATGACTAATTAAAGCACTATTTGGTTTCCTTTACCCACATTCAAAAGCAAACTGTTTCCGTTAAAGAAATATCCAATTAGACCTGAATTACCATGTATTTCAAATTTGCCTGTCCCATGGTTGTAAAGCATTCTTGAGATCCAGAAAGCAGCCATGTTGAAGATGGCGTCTGCACCCTGTTCGGAGGTGAGGAAGTGTGTGTCGTTGGTTTGCTGTATGAACTGTCTGAACGCCAGACACACGTCGCCAGTGATGTGAACCTCACGATCACCACACGCCTCTGATGGACTCACTTCTAGTCCTACACGTAACAGATGATCAAACAAGAAAATCATTAAACAATCTATTTACTATATTCTCTTTTCATGAAATCTTAACCTGATATCTTAGACATCCAACAGCCCATGATTAATTAATTAATGTGTTCCAGTGGTGTCGTTAAATAAAACAAACTCTAAACTAACCTGATATCTTGCAAAAGCAAATAAAATCCTGTGATTGTCATAACCAATGAACTCTCTAAAGAGGATTAATCCACGGTTTTGGAAAATGAAATGAAGAACAAAAACAAACCAACACAATTGTGAATCGTACTTCAAAATAATTTTTATGTATTTTTTTGTTTTACACATTTCAAATATCATTTGTGTTTTATGGTTTTGAAAATAAAAATTATATTTGACAAAAGTAGATAAATTTGTAGCAATACACTGTAGAAATATTTGTAAAGTAGCATCATATTTGAATATTTCGAAAGAAGCAACACATTTAAATAGCAACACTATATTTTGGAACATGGTACAGTAATCACAAAACTTACTAATGCAGTAAATACCTGTGAATCCCGACTCCCATGGATACCTGGCACCTTTGTAACCTGTCTCATTGGCATTCAGTTTAGCAGAATTCAGAGTCCTGATCCGAGTGTTGACCATCAGTTTGCCAATATCAGAGTGGAGGAACAGTATGGGAGGAAACATCCACGTGTCCTGATCCCAGAAGACGTGGCCCATATAATCCTATTGAAAACAGTCAAGTCGCAGGATTGATTAAGGTAAGAAATTCTGTCAACAAGGCAAACAAAATATGAACAAATTGTAAAAATATTGCTCTCGATCACTTTATTCTTTCATCCATACTTTTGTCATGTCTAATAAAATACTAGATAAAAAATAAATAAAAGTTAAATAACCACTGACCATTCAAATATTAAAATAATGGGTTCCTTCACAGCAAACCACAGGAAGTACTCGGGGCTTCTAGATTATGGTAGCCTCACTCCCATGGCTAGTGGTATTCAATGATGGGCTAGTGAATAAATACTATAGCCTTGCCCTATGGCTTGTGAATTTTTGTTTTGTCAAATGCTACATTTAAGTCTATTTTGTCAATATAAATATCCTGCCCACCCACCCCAGATCTATGGATTTTTAAAGTCTGTCTCCCTCTTTAACTGACATATCTGATTATTTCTAATAGTAAAATGTACTGAGGTAGTCAAATTCTCTCTATTAACATAAGACAAGTTGCAGTAGTGAAATTCCACATACGTATTCATTCTATCAAACGTGCATATAAAAGATTCACTTCTGCTACCAGTAATATTAATAATAGAATAAGTTGTAATGAATTTCTTTGTTCCTCATTACAGGACAGGAAGTGAAGGCAGACAAGATAATGTCGAGAAGAGTATGTTTGGATGAATACAAGCACAAAAGTAATATATTGTCATCATTATCATTCATATTGTGTGGGATGTAACTCAGTGCTTAAGGGCCCGCCTGCTGCATGGTCGGACTGGAATCGATCCCCGTCAGTGAGACCATTGGGTAATTTACAATTCCACGCAGTTCTCCACAACTGGTATATCAAAGGCCATGGTATGTGCTATTCTGTCATACAGTAGATTCCTTGCTTCTAATGTAGAAAATGTAGTGGGTTTCCTCCCAAGACTACTAATAAAAATCTCCATTTGTTTGACATCTTCAACATCTAATAGCCCAGGGCTTCTAGAATTGTCTTCAAATCCACTAGCCATGGGATCAGGGATTTTAATAACTTACTAACCACAATTAAAAACTGATTAGCCCAACTTTACTTTAAGTTAATACAATTTTACTAAATAATCGGATATGTCACCTAAAGAGGGAGATTAAAAACACTAATATAATCTAGAAGCCCTGAATAGCCAATGATTGATAAATCAATGTGCTCAAGTGGTTTTGTTAAACAAAACTAAACATGAATCTTACTCTGTCGCCCCCACCGTGGGCGAGTCCACCAGGAGCCAGACCAACAAATGGCCACGTTTTGTCTTCTTCAACCGGTAACGAGCTCAGTAGGTAGTACTGAGATGCGTACGTGATTCTTGACAGTGTGAGGTCACCAGTGAGGTCAATATGTCCTCGCTTCCACAGCCTGGTCCATGCATCCACGTGGGAGGAAAACAGGGTTTGATTCATCATCAAACTCATACCTACAAGGATAAACACATAAAAAAATATTAATTTAGGAAACACTACTCCAATTATTAACAATTATTTATGGCTAAAAAAAACCCCCAAAAAACCTTGCCCCCTAAAAAACCCTGTAAATATTACAGATGTATCCAGTGATAAAGGTATTAGTGCATGATTCTAGGACAATTCCCCTAAACATTTTTCTACTATAACTATTTTTCCTCCAGTCCAGTTCTCCATGTATTTTTCCCTTGATCATTTTATTAATAATTAAAAAAAAATTAATCAATTGATTTAAGAATTAGAATAGAAGCTTAGTAGTTAAAACTGCAAGAAATTACAGATTTAAACCCAATTAGACTTTATATATACCCCTGGAAATTAATTAAGTACCACCCAATTTATATTGTCACCAAATTATTGTTATGGGTAGTAGCCAGGCAGTATTAATACTGTAAAAATCATGTCCCTTCATTGCTCCATACTGTCGTTTCGTTGTCCTTGCCAGTCAAGAACCCACACAAATAGCACGTACAAAAAACTACCCTCACATGTGGGAAAACCAAGTTTTTGTTCAATTAAGTTTTATACTTGTTTTCAGAAAATAGTTTTCCTTTTGTGCTTAATAAGTGTCTAATGGTTCACCCAAAACTGTCCATTGCCACTAGGTGGCAGATTATTGGAATAAATAATGCAGGATTGTCATGCAGGAAAATTGGGCGTCAGTTGGGCCAGAATCATACTGTAATTAGTCGACTTGTACGAAAACACCAACAAACTGGTCAATGACGTCAAGGACAGGAACTGTCCAGGACAACCTCGTACAACTTCTCCACGAGAAGACTGGGCGCTGTTAAGACTTGTTCGACATTTCCATTTTTCCAGCAGCAAGATCTTGAGAGATATCTGGATTCCCAACAGGGCCATGTCAACGAGGACTGTAAGGAATCGGTTGAAGATCGCTGGATACTGAGTCAGGACGCCTATCAAACATCCCCTTCTGACACCAGCAAACAAAGCAGCACATTTAGCATGGTGTCAGGTATGCCACAGATGGAATCTTGCATCCTATAGAAAGATTCATTGGTCCGATGAAAGCCGCTTTCTTCTGCACATACTGATGGAAGAACTTGTGTCTGGAGGCAACCAAATACCACCTATGCCGCCAACAACATCCAGGAGTAGACAGTATATATGTATATAGATTATTATGATTGACAAGTTTTTAGTTTATAATATATTATGTTTAAATTTAACTCTTATTAAACTAATGATTTGGAGAAATGTTCTGTCACCCAGTCCAGTATGTAGTAATAAATTTATTTAAGAAGGTAAATACAGTTTCTACAGACCTATATTAAATAATACCATAAAACGTTTTCCTGTGGTGGGTGGGTGGGTGGATGGGTGATATATAACCCCAACTGATCCCAATAACATGCACTATAAATAGTTTGTTGACTTAATACTCTTTTAGACCCATTTGCCTTTAAAAGTAAAAGAAACCTATGGCTGTAATTTAGTATGTATATTTAAATGTTATCCCCCCCACTGCCATATTTACCTTTGTTCCAGTAGTCCATAGCCTCATCCTTGCTGGTACTGATTGACGTTATAAATGGTATAACTGCTCCCGATATTCTCGGAGGCAGCGTGATGGTGTTGACGATGTTATTGGAGTAGACAGTTACTGGAGTTGTTGGTGCAATACTTGGGTACTCTGCTTCTTTTGTTTCCCCCGTAAGTACACTAGAAATACAGAAGACTCTCTATAATTCAATTATTTATGTAAAAAGTTAGTCTGTCTTGTTTAACAACATCACTACAACATTGATTTATTAATCGCCTATTGGTAACTTCTGACATAGTCAATAACGTTTTCATTAGTAGCAAGGGATCTTTTATATGCACTGTTCCACACAGGACAGCATATATACAGCTTATGACATACCAGTCATAGGGCACTGATTGGGATGGGGGAATAAGAAAATGGGTCAACTGTGGTTATGCAATAAAGGAAGTGAATTGGTACACAAGCAGTAGGCCTATATAAATGCTCACCTAAAAATACATCCCCAGTACTATACATTTAAAAGAACGATAATATAAATATGTAAAAGATAACATTCAAACATCAATTTTTCAGCCATTACACTTTAACTGTTGTCTCATAGAAAACTGATATATAAGGCTGAATGGATAAAATAAATATTGTCCATTTATAAATAATTTTAAACTTGATAAACAATATCAACAACTACCTCGGTTACATTTTAATATATTTTACCATTATGCAGATTATGTGCTGATCATGGCTTCCTCATTAGCTTAGCTTTGCAGCCCAAGTTGTTTCACTGGTTGTTAAAGTTAAAGTTTGTTTTGTTTAACAACACTACCAGAGCACATTGAATTGTTAATCATCAGCTATTGGATGTCAAACATTTAGCAAATTTGTCATATAGTTTTAAGATAGGAAACCTGCTACATGTTTTCCATTAGTAGCAAGGCATGTTATATGCACCATTCCACAGACAGGATAGCACATATAGCAATGCTCACAAGGTGACACGGCTATCAGCAGTCTGTTGCTTATTAATCAACTTTAGTGTAACAGTGAAATCCAACTGTAACCATTCCAGCCAAAATCAGTTTTACTATCTGAGTAAAAAGGTCTCAAATGTCCCACCAGGGAACATTTTGTTTTCCAAATCTTGATTAGTGATATTTTTAGTCATTTGAAAATTGATTAGCAACTACTGTTTAATGTTTTAAAATTGATTAGCAACTCTGAAACTTGTGAAGCAAATCACAATGCAATACTGAAGAAAATGTTTCCTGCCCACACAGAGAGCACTGATATGGTGAAGACATCATTTGCATAGCCACAACTGCATATAACAGGAAATGGAAATATGATAGACCATACCAAGAAACAAGACAAGATGCATAAATAAAAGTACATGTATATCTGAGATTTAATTTTTAACAGAAATGAAACATTACAGCCAGTGACACAAAATTTAATATGGATCCAAATTACCATATGTACGGATTGTTTGAAGATGAGTTTTTAAACGTGATGTCCTCACTAGGGGGCCCTGTGTTCACTGTGACATTGATACTGAGATGCTGACTGCCATCACGCTTCATCACAACCTCGATCACCAGCAGACGAGACAGTACACGATGGGCATACTGTCTCACCTCTATGAAGTAGCCGTGACCTTCAAATCGCTCATAGTAAACTCCTGGAATGGAATGTTTTAAAATACAGTCTTGTCATAAAAATAATTCTGTTGAATGATAAGCATGATTTGGAAGAATTTAATTTGTAAAAATATTTGTAAAAATGTCTTATCAGTAATTAATTAAATTTTTTCATTTCATTCAAAATGTTTTCGAGTTACTACAAAAGCCAATATAACCCAAAGTGCACTGGTTTTTGTAAAAGTTGATAATTTAAGCCAAACACTGTGAGTAATTGTAAGTTAGAAGCAAGAAAGCTGTAACAGTCAAACATATTTTACACTGTCTAATAACAAGGGTTAGCAGCTTTAAGCAGTTATAAAAGTTTCTTCACTAATTTGATAAGAATACAAACTTTACTGTTATTTATTTCTGCTTCAAAAAGAGTTCCAAACATGTCTGTGCTATCTGCTGGTAAAACTGATTATTTCTATAATTAATAAATATTTTTGAAAATTCCTCATCATCCTACTTTTGCCATCATATTGTCAAAATAATGTCAGAAAAATATTTTAAATTATTTTTTTTAACAAAAGAATAAAAGTATTTATCTCAGAAACTAGAGTTTGCCATTTTTAATAGATAATTTATATGTAAACCAAAACCAAATAAATGAGTATGTTAATTTGCTGAAAATATAATTAGAAATAATGTTGAACAATTAACCAAGATGGATAAACATACTTTATGCTTACAAATATGATAAACAAATAGAAAGTTAGACAAACCTCTGCCCATATCTAAGACTCTTATCCTAGAGGAGTTAGCTGGTGAAACGCCAGAGATGTTAAATGAAACTGTTGATGGGATTCGGGCTCGATGGCTGCTTGTGTTGGCACCATTATACAACCCATTCATATAGATTGTGTCGCTGAATAAGACTGTTGCTAGGTGACCATTTCCAATCTCAGGAAGCAATCTTGGATCAGAAGGTATTCTGAAGTAACAAGATCTTAAGTATATTCGTAACTTGATTTTATTTCATATTTTAAATTTATGAACATCTTGGCCTATAGCAATAAAACATTAATGTATCAATGCTTAAAAACAATATAAAATTCTAAATACACATATATATTCTGAAGATTACTTGATATTTAATTAACTTCATCATCATAAGAAATAAACATGACTTGATGTAAATTATTTTTTAAGTCATACATTTGGAATTACCTTTAAGTTGAAAGGATCACCAAATTACATCATTTATCTATATAACAAAACAATACATTTCCATGTACAATATAGTATTTTAAAGAATTATTGTAATGTGATTAGCAAAACAGCCGATTCCATGAACTGTAATTACAGATTATCAGTGCCATCATATGAACCTTCTTCACATTGGTTTCTGGTGCCTTGGGTAACACTCAGATTCATGAGCATTTATATATATCCTCACTACCATTTCAATTTGCGATTATACTTAAGACAGAAGGCTAACACTTACTTATCAAATTTGAACACAGTTGCATCCTCAGGAACTGGTGATGCCTCAAATACTGGAGAGTTACAGGAAACCGGAATCTGTTTTCTCCCAACAGTCACCATGCAAGGCCTTCTCACCTTGAATGCAGACTTTTTCTGTATGCTTTTATTATGTTGTAGATTTATATCTTCTTCTCCTGACTGATGACTTTGACTATGTGATACATTTACACCTTCTTTGGACAAATGGCCGAGACCTTTCAACCACCCATTTTTAGAATCTTGTATATTTATGTCTTCTTTGAAGGACCAGTGAACTTGACCTTTCAGCTTAGTTTCAAAATTGGGTTTGAAATTATTGCTAAGTGTAATACTGTGAGTACGATTTGCATTTTTATATTTCAACCTCAAGTAACCGGACCATGACAGGGGTTGTTTCTTGTTACCACTCTGGTTGCTCCTTGTACTGCACACACACAAGACAAAACCCAGCACAAGGGTAATACCTTGAAGTGTTGCAGGGATTTTCATTGTCAATCAACTGTTAATGAATTTTCTGTTACAAAAATAAAATGTACATGAATACTTGTAGACTGAAATATTCACCTCTGGAAATCTCATCAGTTTTTTTTTTTCAATGTTTAAATAAAAAAAAAATAATAAAAAAATAAAAAATATAGACACACACATCATATAAGATTTAAAATCATCAATTTTGACAGAACAAAAACCTAAATAATAACACTAAAAATAAAATGTGATTTCCAGACAGAAATATTTGGTCTTTAGAAAATGCTACATTTAAAATATAATGCAATTGTAAATTTATATTGATGAAAGAAAACAAAAACCCTTTGTTTTATCATTATATTAATTTATAGGCTTTGTTAACATCCTAATTACATCCAGTTGTTTAAAAGTATAAGATCCCAGCTTTGTAAAACAAGGTAAATGGTAGTTTTTAACATTTCAGATTAAATAAAATCTAATGGTACTAAATAAAAATTATTTAGTGCCAAAAAAACAAACCCAAAAGAGCTGGAAAATCAAATAATAAAACAAGAGATAAAAAAAGGATTTGTTCATTAATGAAATTAATAAACATGTTTGGGAATTAAACCACCACCCAAAGTTCATAAATAAATATACTTATGGCTAAGATTTTGAAATCCTATACTATGATACTATCAGAATACATGCATTTACATTCATATTAAGCCAATCTTAAAAACAAACATATACCTGTAAAACCATACAGTAGCTCTACCAGTGTTTATACACACTAATATACACTGAATCTGACCTAGCAATAAATAATTCATCCCATGGCTCAAACCTTGACCATTGACCTACTCAGATTAGATAAGAGGGTGGTTTTGTTATCAATCCATCCAGAAACTGTATTTATCTATATAGAAGTAGCTATGATTATGACTTGTCAGACCGGCCTTGCTGGTGTCGTGGTTAAACCATCAGACATAAGGTTGGTAGGTACTGGGTTCACAGCCCGGTACCGGCTCCCATCCAGAGCAAGTTTTAACGACTCAGTTAGCAGATGTAAGACTACTACACCCTCTTTTCTCTCACTAACCACTAATAACTAAACCACTGTCCTGGACAGACAGCCCAGATAGCTGAGGTGTGTGCCCAGGACAGCATGCTTGAACCTTAATTGGATATAAGCATGACAATAAGTTGAAATGAAATGAATGATTTGTCAGATGATGGAGAGAATAAAAGGAAGATACAATTATGATCATATATATATCAATTTGTCTAACAATCAATATTATTACAAATTAAAGAATATTTCCATTAACAGAGAAATATGCATTGAAAGGTATTTGTTTTAAATGTTTTACTGTAAAAGAAAAAGGGGTGCAAATGTAATAACCCGTAAAAATACAAATTAATGGTGACATTGGATTTGTTTGCATTTGATTGCAAACTAAAATATGCATAGTCTTGGGTAGAAGACTAGTTATTTGTGAACCTTCAGCCAAGATTTATGCATGCCAGCCCATGGCATCCTAAATGCCCACCTATGGTTTAAAAATAAAGAAAGATACAGGTATTTCTAGTCTCGTGGGAAATTACTAATAGGGTCATATTTATAATGAGGACTAATTTTAAATATTTTGAGTTAAATTGTTGTGTTACATTCCAAAATCTGTCCCCAAACTGCATGATTTTGGGTACATTTTTGACACACCCATACAAACCACACCCAATCGGGAGATGACCAATATGATGCGCATATATATTTATGAAAAGTTTGTCATCAAACTTTACAAATTTGAATGAAGGTTTAGCTATTAAATTTTTCACAAAATCAGCTGTTTGAAAATTACCAAAGTGAAATCCGGAATCTGTAGTGAAGGTCACTGGGATGAATCATCAAAAAGCCAGACAGGAGTAAAACAATTTAATATATCCTTAGGAAAACACATCCGGTTAACTTTCAAAAAGAAATGCTTTCTGAACCTGACCGACTCATGAATATAAATCACCTCAAAGCTAACATTACCCATAATTTCTTCTTCTTTTTTAAATATACATAATAAATAATTATTTAAATACACATTTCAAATACTCAAGATACCAAACTCAAGATGCAGGTTAAAGCAAATCAAGTGTTTAAATGAAGACTCAAGTTTCAACGATATGCCCCTATGTTGGCTCCAAATGATAGATATCAACCTCCAGTGAGGGAACTCCAAACAGGGTTGACCAGCCCTCATGGTGTAGTGGTTAACCCATCAAATTTTAGGCTGGTAGGAACTGGGTTCGCATCCTGGTACTGGTTGCCAGAGTGAGATTAAAGTCTCAAAGAGACTTCTCTCTCTCTCACCAATTACTAACAACTAACACACTGTCCTGGACAGCATGCTTGAAACATAATTGTATACAAGTATGAAAATAAATATAAATGAAATAAGTCTGTCTATGAAAATGCATTGCTCTACCAGGTGAGCATAGTGGTTAAACCATTGGACGTAAGGCTGCTAGCTACTGGAAGGAAATGTTTTATTTAACAACACACTCAACACATTTTATTTATGGCATCGGACATATGGTTAAGGACCACACAGATATTGGAAGAGGAAACCTGCGGTTGCCACTTCATGGACTACTCTTTTCGATTAGCAGCAAGGGATCTTTTATATGCACTATCCCACAGACAGGATAACACATACCATAGCCTTTGATATACCAGTTGTGATGCACTGGCTGGAATGAGAAATAGCCCAATGGGCCCACCAACGGGGATCGATCCCAGACTGACCATGCATCAAGTGAGCGCTGTACCACTGAGCTACACCCCCCCCCCCCCCCCCCCCAGG
The DNA here is from genome assembly GCF_016097555.1 of Gigantopelta aegis. Lineage (NCBI taxonomy): Eukaryota > Metazoa > Mollusca > Gastropoda > Neomphalida > Peltospiridae > Gigantopelta > Gigantopelta aegis. The sequence goes on along the minus strand of NC_054702.1, from coordinate 100,820,378 downwards.
TACCAGGTCCCAGAATGAGTTTGAGGCCACTACATCAACTTCTCTCTCACTAACTCACTGAGATATGTGCCCAGGACAGTGTGCTAAATTCAAACCAGCTGAGCTAGCAGGGAAATTCCCATTAGCTGCTGCCAGAGGGTTCAACCTGCCCATTACCAAATTAGCCACTTTTGAATAATTTTCAAGGAAACTCTCTACATATCTGAAAATAACATTTTGTTCCAGTGTGAGCCATGCTTCCAACAAGAACATTTTATCCAAACAACACTACAGTACGACAAACAGTTAAGACTAACTGAATGAATGAATGAATGTTTAATGACAGCCGAGCATGAAAAATACATTGGCTATTGGGTATCAAAATAAGATAAATGCGAAAATAAAACCGTTAAGAGATAACAATATTTATTCACTATCTGACATGTTATCAATGTCATCATCATCCATGTCCTCCTGCCCCCCACCCCCCTCATCCCCACTGTTGTCTTTGTCCCAGTCCTTCATATTGGCACCCATCATGAAATCGTCTCTTAAAATACTCCACTTGTCATTCTCTTCCGTCTCAACCGGCTCCTCTTTTATCTGAAACATAAATAAATTGACTTTTTTTCATTCAAAATTTGTGACTTTATCCTCCACTGAAAGGACAGTATTTGATAGCTTGCATTATTTATATTATAATTATATAATTAATTACATATATTCAAATGTAATATCTTCTATCTAAACATATTCTCTTCATTTACAGAAAGTGGCTAAAAAAGAGATACAATTAAAGTCCTCGAGAAGCATTTAATGTATTCCTCAACTTTCTAGGTTTAAAATATACAGAATTTTTTAATGGAAAATACTTTAGGGGCTACTAAAACATAGTAACAACAGGACTTGTAGAATTTTTAATAAAAATCCACTAGCCATGGGATCAGTGATATTTTAAATTTACTAGCCATGATTAAAAATTCACTAGCCCTACTTTACTTTAAGTTAATACAATTTTACTAAATAATAGTAAAACACAGATATGTCACCTAAAGAGAAAGACACAAACTTTGGATGGTGGGGGATGGGGGCAGGATATTCATATTTACAAAATAGACAACTGCAACATTCGACAAAAAAATGTCACTAGCTGTTGGGCATGACAATAGTAGTTATTAGCCCAACATTGAATATCACTAGCCAGAGTGGGGCTACCATAATCTATATGTTTGTAACTGGTACACGTTCACATATTATACTGTGCCAAATAAGTTTAGCAATTACGTACAAGATATGAAATACAGACAACCTGATTGGATGTTGAATTTATTTGTACACATTATTTCATTGATACAGCATTTCTGAATGTAGCCAGCAGTAACACGCTGTCACTGTATCAAAGTCGTCACTTTAATGTCAACTGATGAAACGGAGGGGTACATCTACCAAAATGTTGAGAGAAGCTCAATAATGTGTGTGTGCACCAGCGGCATTGATGCAGCAATACATCATCGTCTCATGCTTCTAATGAGACCATTAATCTCAGGAACAGTAATTGCATTCCATTCCTGGTTCAGAGCAATTTGTAGGTCATGGACATTAAGGATATGAGGATTGTTTTCGCGTACCCTACAGCCCAGTAGGTACCATGCACACTCAATTGGGGACAAGTCAGGGGACTTTGGTGGCCAGTTCAACACTTGGATGTGGTTCCACTCAAGAAGATTAGTGGTTAGCCTAGCGGTATATGGTCTAGCATTGTCATGTTGAAACAGAAAGCCAGGATGCTGCTGCAGGAATGGAATGACCACTGGTGTAATGATCTCGTCACAGTAACGTTGTGCAGTCATGTTTCCGTGAATGAAATCGAGATCTGTTTTACCTCCACCATGAATGCCGGCCCAGACCATGACGCTGCCACCGCCATATCGGTCATGCTGAATGACGTTGTCTGCATCATATCGTTCTCCCCGTCGCCTCCATACACGACGCCTACCATCCGCAAACTGAACACAAAACCTGGATTTGTCTATGAATAATGTCTGATCCCATTGTCTGCGTCGCCAGTGTTGGTGTATTCTGGCCCATCTCAGACGTTCCTGAATGTGGCGCGCTGTCAGGGGAACAGCAACAACAGGGCAATGTGCTTTTAATCCAGCAGCATGGAGACGGTTACGGACAGTTTGAGCATGAATTCTAGTGCCTGTGGTTTGCTGCAAAGTATGGGCTAAACGAGGAGCACTTCGAACCTGTGACGTCGAGATGACGTCACTAAATACCTATCTTCCCTTGGAGTAGTTAATCGTGGTCTACCAGAATGTGGTCGATCTCGCACTTGCCCAGTTTTGTGCACGCATTGTCGAAAGTCGTGATATGGTACTGTCATGAACACGAAAGTACTGAGCGAAGTCATGTACGCGTTGGCCGGCGTTAAGCCGTCCCATTGCTTCATGATGTTGATTTTCCGTTAAGCCTGGACGGCAACCCATTATAACAGGATAAATTCTTCCTTTTGTTTTTGGATAATGTTGGTTCAGTGCATCAAAATGTGATTTCAATACATCCGTATTGCACGCGCTTCTGCGACAGCACGAGCGCACCGCGTTTGCACGTGCAGTACACATAGCGGCGTGCGATATGACAAATGGTGTTCTTTTCATTACCCAAAGTGACAGGGCATATGCAACTAACATATTACCAAGTTTTATCACTTTATTTTAATTTATTTGGAAGCAACAGTCATTTACAAAAACTTGCTAAACTTTTTTGGTTAAGTATACATTCTGTATTTACAACAAACAAGCATAACCAACATGAATGACCCCAGTTCTCTGCATATTCTATAGTATTTAACACCAACGTAGGCATACGAAAATGTTAATACATCCCAAGATATAATAAATACTTATAACTGTGCTTGAGCAACTCGGCATGAAATAAAAAATATATGTAAACAGAAATAAATCCAAAAACAAACATCTGTAAATATCAGGAATTCTGTTTCAGTTACTGAATTCCATCTGGTTTTCCATGTTTGTGGAAAATCATCCTGTTTAAGAAAACAGTGAATTACCTCTTCTTGTTCAACTTTTATCACCGACGTACTGGCTGATGTTCCTTTAAGTAAGTCTAAGAATTTCCCTTTTGTCATCGACTCCATGACTTTGTCTTGTTTTCTAACAGACGCACCAGCCTCCACGAGTTTATCACCCAGCAGTTTCTGTTGTCTCTGCACAGCATTAAACAACTGGACCACGCCCCTATAGCAAAGATTAAAAATAAAATATCACAGTCAAACTTGGGGTAACCATCATCTGTCTATAAAAGGAATGTGTACTAAAATGCATAATTTGACCTCAGCACATATATCTATACATGTATATATATCACCTTCTCAAAGTTAGTTGTTCACAATTTTTACAAACCAATCATACAATGAGTGCTTTTTTTTCTACCCCCCTTCCATTCCTAAAAAGGTTCATCAAAAATGATAATCAAGTAAATTATATATTTTTTATTGACATTTGTTCTCATTTTAGAAGAGTGTTCTGACATTACTCCCCTCCCCACACTCCATGTTAATGGCTTACTCCTGAAAATTATAATTTCAAATGCACAGTTTTATTGGAAACAACAAAATAACATGAAAGTATTCCTGGGTTTAAATCCCAGACTGAACCATTTCACAAGGATTTCCAGAGACAGTTAGGTTCATTCATTTACCGTGTTGCAATTCTTTGTAGATATCTTTCTCTGTCTTTATCAAGTGGATGTGGCTTTATTCGTCCCATGTTCTCCCATAATTTCTTCTACAAAAAAATAAACACAAGAGACTCTGAGAGAGAGAGAGAGAGAGAGAGAGAGAGAGAGAGAGAGAGAGAGAGAGAGAGAGAGAGAGAGAATATCACTGACTGTTAACTGTAGAGCTGGGTGGTATACTGTATATACCATTTGGTAATTGGTATCATGTCAATACCCATTTACCGTACCGAGCACATTTTGAAAGACCGAAATTTCGGTATTGAAAAATGTCATCTGCCATTTAGTAAAGCACTATCAATATATCTCACAAACGCAAAATTAAATTAATTTAGATGCAATTAGCAGGTGAGAATTAACTTGGGCATGCATTTAAAGCCAAGTATATAAAAAATACCACTTGATATCGGCATTGTATCAATACCGAATATCGATACCGAGGTAAATCATCCCCAAAATACTGATACCGAACCTAAAATTTAAATACCGCCCTGGCTCTAGTTAACTACACACTGAAATTAAGATGCATTAATTGATCTCATTTTAATAGTAGAACTTTTGGGTTAACTTATTATAATATTAATGACATACCAAGAATGTTTGGCGTAATTTATTAATGACATAATAAACTTGTTAAGAAGTTACATTTAAAATATATCCATTTTCTTCCACTCTGGATTCTGTCCTATATGTATGTGAGTTGAGGTTTCTTGAAACATACATATCAATAATTAATCCTGACCAAGAGAGGTTGCAAAATGATAACATGTTATAAACTGTAAAATTCGAAAACTTAACTTCCACTGCATGAGATAAAACATATCCTCAAGTAACTGTGAACCGGCCTATTAATGGGAAAAGGTTTCTACGCACATGATAAAATAATATTTTACCTTGTTTAATTTACAACGCTAGCTCTGGCACTCGCCAGATTCACCAATTGCAAATTTTGAAAACAGTTGGCAAAATTTATTTTAATTCGGCGAAATAATTTCAGGTAATAATTGACATTTTATAGAAAATAGCTGTTGATTTCTGCAATTTTTTAAGTTTAATAGACAATTCGGCGAAATGTTTTGCTCACCCAGATCTAGCCCTGAATTTTACTATCAAAATTAACCAATAATGTTAATGTTAACCAACAATTGTGAAGAGATTAAATGCATGACATGGTCTAATGTTGACATTCCTCAGATCCTACCATAAACCGGGCTATTGGTGTTTTTTGAAGAGTGACGCATGTCATGTGACTTCACCAAAACTCATATGCAAAGAATCTGCGAAACAGAGGCGACTGATAATCAGTGTAAAACTTTCGTATTTACTTTGTTTAATATTGCACATCATTCAATATAGTGCTAGAGTGACAAATGGCCGTCATGTATACATTTCCACCTGTACGTAAATACATATATATTTTACTTTGTTTAATATTGCACATCATTCAATATAGTGCTAGAGTGAAAAATGGCCGTCATGTTTACATTTCCACCTGAACGTAAATACATATATATTTTACTTTGTTTAATATTGCACATCATTCAATATAGTGCTAGAGTGAAAAATGGCCATCATGTATACATTTCCACCTGTACGTAAATACATATATATTTTACTTTGTTTAATATTGCACATCATTCAATATAGTGCTAGAGTGAAAAATGGCCGTCATGTCTACATTTCCACCTGTAAGTAAATACATATATATATTTTATTCCTACTTATTTTTTTCCACATCTGTGTAGTTTGGTTTTGGAAATATTTTGTTATTTCAACAAATGTTTTCTGATATCAGCGTTCACATGTGTGTAGATTCCTTAAAAACAAGCAATTTGCATATTGACTCATGGCAAATAATGAAACACATGTTAAAGGAATCAAGTACATCTTTTAAAGGCTCTGTTAAATAAAACAAAATTAAATTAAAATCTGTACTTCTACAGTACATGCGTATTGCACTGATCAATACCTTTTCCATTTTCTCAAGGACATCCTTATATTCAATTTCATCATCTGAATTATTTCCTCTTTTAGTTTTTCTCAGTTTCTGAAGTTCTTTTTCTGTTTTTGCTTTCAGTAAAATTATCTTTTTATGCTTTGGAACATTTTTGCTGAGAATTTTTGACATAACATCTGCAAGTCCCTGGTGCTTTCCTTCTGTTTTTTCTTCTTGGATTTCTTTTTCTGAATCTTCATTTTCATTTTCACTTTCTGAATCTGTAAATCAACATATATCACCTGTTAGCATGATTTCTGTCAAATTCTAGTATAGAGCACATTGATTAATTAATGAGGGATCACCCAACTGCCATTGCCAAATTAGCCAATTGTTAAAAACAATTTATACAAAGATTTAAAGGGACATTCCTGAGTTTGCAGCATTGTAAGATGTTTCCGACTAATAAAATATTTCTACGATTAAACGTACACATTAAATATGTTTTCTTGTTTAGAATATCAGTGTCTGTATATTCAGTGTGTTTCTGGTCATCTTAATATTTGTAAGAAGCCCAAACTGGATTTGGTCTTCAAATAATTTCATATGTACAAAAAACCCTTTTTTTAGGAAATTAAATTAAATTTAACCTAGTACAAATATTATACTCTCGATATGTGAAAGTTGATTACAACAAAATCATTCCCAGTGTGAGACCTGATTAATCATCAGCTAAATTTATAATTCTGACATACATGTTGTCTTTATAGAGAAAACTACAACATTTTTCCAGTAACAACAAAGAGTTTTAATTTGATTAATACTGTAAATAATATTTATTAATTGATTCGTCCTATGTCCTTTAATTTTTAGAGTTCACTATTTGCCAGCGATAACCAGCCCTTCAACAGGGCTCACACTGTCCAAATTTTGTTTTGTTTAACAACACCACTAGTGCACATTAATTAATTAATCATCGGCTATTGGATGTCAAACATTTAGTAATTCTGACTCATAGTCATCAGAGGAAACCCGCTACATTTTTCCTAATGCAGCAAGGGATCTTTTATATGTACTTTCCTACAGACAAAAAAGCATATACCACGGCTTTTGACCAGTTGTGGTGCACTGGTTGGTACAAAAAAAATCAGGTGAATGGATCCACTGAGGTGGTTTGATCATGCAATGCAAGCACCTCAAGCGAGCACTCAACCGACTGAGCTACATATATATCCCGCCACTCACTCAGCCCAATGCCAAGTTAGTGAATTGCTATTTTTTATACAAAGTGGCTACAATATTTAGTCTTTGGCTAACAGAATATTCCTTAAATTAACCATATTTTAATACTTTTTAGGGAAATACTCTTCATATCTGAAAATTGGCTAAACCATAATTCATTCTAGGGCGAGCCCTGCTTCAGCCTAGGTCACAGCTCGGTTGGTCTAGTAATAATATACTAGTATGCAAAACATAATGGTTGACACTAAAACTGTAAAAACATTGGCACTGTTAGAAGGTTGTGTAGATTTATAACTATAGCCTCTATTAGAAACATACTTATCTGCCCTTGTTGGTCATCGTGCTACGGGCCGGGTCCCAATTAGCCACTAAATTATTTCCGGTGCATTACGCTCCAGTCGTTGCAACAAAGGCCCTTTGTTACTACTGAAATGTGGAGTAGTTGTCAACTTGTTCTTTTATTTTTTGATGTTAATAAAGTTTTCTATTACTATTATTGTTCGTTAGAACAATGTTTACAAAAAAGAAAATGTACAATATGTTTTGTGCTCAACAAAAATACTTACGAACACGTTAAAATGGCACCTTAATAAAGTTTTAATATTTGCAAGTAATATGCATGTGTTTGTATATATATCATTGTCTACGAATGGAAGTACATTAATTTGACTAAATGACTAGCTGCAATTTTCTGTACCGTTAGCTGCATTATTAACTTCGACCTATGCAGTAGTTAATAATGAAACTAATGATACAGAAATTCACTTCCTCGCCTAACGATAAGGTTTCTACTGTCTGACTCGCAAACAAATTGGAACAGCGAGTCCAGTGTCATTGTCAGATGGACATAGTGTAACGGACACAATTTCATGTGTAATTTAATAGTTACGATCGACTACCTACCTGCAATTATTAATATTATGCACAACCATTAAGCATTCCATGGTGTGTGTGTGTATATATATATATATATATATATATATATACCGGTATATATATATATATATATATATATATATACACACACTGGCGTAGGAAGCAGGGAGGCAAGTGCCCCCCACTTTTCAGATAGTTTGCTTTATAATAGTGTAAAAGTGTGGCCCCCTCCCTACACTTTTTGGCTGTGAGTGTGTGTTTGTGTGCACATCCCCCCACCTTGCCACCTTCATACGCCACTGGTATATGTACATAGATCAAACTTATTTTTTTCAAATGTGCGTGTTAGTTTGGGTTATGTTTTTGGTTGTGCATGTCTACTGGTGTGTGGGCTTGTTTTGTAGGCTATTGTTTATTTGGGGGCAGATTTGTCATGCAAGACTAACATAAATATGTTCACAGTAAAGACAATGGTTTACTATTATTCCTTACGATTAAGAGTAAAAGTAAAAACAAAAGCACAAAAAACTTTTTACATACATTTAACCAAAAGTTTGACATCCAATAGCTGATGATTAATAAATCAATGTCCTCTTATGGTGTCGTTAAACAAAACAAACTTTTAACTCTCTCTCTCTCTCTGCTCTATCGCCCTCTCCCCCTCCCTCTCTCTCTCTGCTCTATCGCCCTCTCCCTCTCTCTCTCTGCTCTATCGCCCTCTCCCTCTCTCTCTCTGCTCTATCGCCCTCTCCCCCTCCCTCTCTGCTCTATCGCCCTCTCCCCCTCTCTCTCTGCTCTATCGCCCTCTCCCCCTCCCCCTCTGCTCTATCGCCCTCTCCCCCTCCCTCTCTCTGCTCTATCGCCCTCTCCCCCTCCCTCTCTCTCTCTGCTCTATCGCCCTCTCCCCCCCCTCTCTGCTCTATCTATCGCCCTCCCTCTCTCTCTCTGCTCTATCGCCCTCTCCCCCTCCCTCTCTCTGCTCTATCGCCCTCTCCCCCTCCCTCTCTGCTCTATCGCCCTCTCCCCCTCCCCCTCCCTCTCTCGCCCTCTCCCTCTCTCTCTGCTCTATCGCCCTCTCCCCCTCCCTCTCTCTCTCTGCTCTATCGCCCTCTCCCCCTCCCCCCCTCTCTCTCTGCTCTATCGCCCTCTCCCCCTCCCCCTCTCTGCTCTATCGCCCTCTCCCCCTCCCCTCTATCGCCCTCTCCCCCTCCCTCTCTCTGCTCTATCGCCCTCTCCCCCTCCCTCTCTGCTCTATCGCCCTCTCCCCCTCCCTCTCTGCTCTATCGCCCTCTCCCCCTCCCCCTCTGCTCTATCGCCCTCTCCCCCTCCCCTCTCTCTCTCTGCTCTATCGCCCTCTCCCCCTCCCTCTCTCTCTCTGCTCTATCGCCCTCTCCCCCTCCCTCTCTCTCTCTGCTCTATCGCCCTCTCCCCCTCTCTCTGCTCTATCGCCCTCTCCCCCTCTCTCTGCTCTATCGCCCTCTCCCCCTCCCCCTCTCTCTCTCGCTCTATCGCCCTCTCCCCTCTGCTCTATCTGCTCTCTCCCGCTCCCTCTCTGCCCTCTCCTCTCTCTGCTCTATCGCCCTCTCCCCCTCCCCCTCTCTGCTCTATCGCCCTCTCCCTCTCTCTGCTCTATCGCCCTCTCCCCCTCCCTCTCTGCTCTATCGCCCTCTCCCCCTCCCTCTCTGCTCTATCGCCCTCTCCCCCCTCCCCCTCTGCTCTATCGCCCTCTCTCTCTGCTCTATCGCCCTCTCCCCCTCCCTCTCTCTCTCTGCTCTATCGCCCTCTCCCCCCCCTCCCTCTCTCTCTGCTCTATCGCCCTCTCCCCCTCTCTCTCTGCTCTATCGCCCTCTCCCCCTCCCTCTCTGCTCTATCGCCCTCTCCCCCTCCCCCCTCTCTCTCTGCTCTATCGCCCTCTCCCCCCCCCCCCCCCTCTCTCTCTGCTCTATCGCCCTCTCCCCCTCCCCCTCTCTCTCTGCTCTATCGCCCTCTCCCCCTCCCTCTCTGCTCTATCGCCCTCTCCCCTCTCTCTCTGCTCTATCGCTCTCTCCCCCTCCCCCTCTCTCTCTGCTCTATCGCCCTCTCCCCCTCTCTCTGCTCTATCGCCCTCTCCCCCTCCCCCTCTGCTCTATCGCCCTCTCCCTCTCTCTCTGCTCTATCGCCCTCTCCCCCTCTCTCTCTCTCTGCTCTATCGCCCTCTCCCCCTCCCCCTCTCTCTGCTCTATCGCCCTCTCCCCCTCCCCCTCTCTCTCTGCTCTATCGCCCTCTCCCCTCCCCCCCTCTCTCTGCTCTATCGCCCTCTCCTCCTCCCCCTCTCTCTCAATAAACGTAGTGCTGTGACCTCGATTAATTTACAAAGTTATCAAATTCTGAAAGTATGTGATCTGATAAATATCACATACTTTGATTACACTGGATATGCTAGAAAATATATGATAAATATATATATACACACACACACACACACACATATACATTACTACATACATTATTGGTTATTAATTTGTGTGTGTGTGTGTGTTTGCATACATTACAGAAATGATGATAAAACATTTGCATGTTGCATCAAGGCGAATTATTTGCAATGGTTTATTGTCATTTTGTGCTACGTCTTTGTTCATGTTTGTTTCTTCTTGTGGTTTATTTATGCTTAAACATTAAATAATGATGGGATTTTTGTGGTCAGTGTTTCTGTATCTAACGTTATTTGAAGGATTATTTCTTGTTAAAACAAAAAAGAATAAGCAGTAAGTCAAATTTCTACCGGTAAATGTATTACTGTCTTTATGGCAGACAAGTCTATTAAATTTAATTAATTCTAAAGATATAGTTGAAAATGTCACTCACAAGTCTTTACCACACATACTCTATTTGCAATTCAAAGACACCAGTGCATTCCAATTCAAATGTGATTAAGTACTTTATATACTCCTTTGCACACTTAGAGGACATTGTTGTTCCTGTCAAGTCTAATGCTTTTTAAAAAGTACACAACTGTTTCTATATCTAACTGTGTTATCTAATTAAACCTGCCTTTGAGCAACTCTTATCTAAACAGCTCAAACTGCTGTTAAATAAACACAGGAAGAACTTATAAGACACACCATTAAGTAGGAGCAGGGAACTGGATTTCTGGTTAATTATACTCTTGAAATGAAATAAGGGATAACACAAATAGTAACAGATAATGGAAAAAAGAAAGAAAGAAATGTTTTATTTAACGACGCGCTCAACACATTTTATTTACGGTTATATGGCGTCAGACATATGGTTAAGGACCACACAGATTTTGAGAGGAAACCCGCTGTCGCCACTACATGGGCTACTCTTCCGATTAGCAGCAAGGGATCTTTTATTTGCGCTTCCCACAGGCAGGATAGCACAAACCATGGCCTTTGTTGAACCAGTTATGGATCACTGGTCGGTGCAAGTGGTTTACACCTATCCATTGAGCCTTGTGGAGCACTCACTCAGGGTTTGGAGTCGGTATCTGGATTAAAAATCCCATGCCTCGACTGGGATCCGAACCCAGTACCTACCAGCCTGTAGACCGATGGCCTAACAGATAATGGTGTCTAAAAATCAAAACCCCACCCTCCCGCCATGGAACCGTGGACTGGCTATACGAGAACCCGAATCCATGGTGGGCGTGCCCGAACCATAAGGATGTGGGCACGTTAATATAATTCCCTTCCTTCCTTCCAAAACCCTCAATCCATAGTGTCAGAAGTTGACAGTATTACTGTAAAGTCATATTGACACTACTGTCTTTTAATCTCACATTACAACTTTGTACTAAACATTACTATGCTAGTAGTAAATTACGTGTTCCCTGATATCTTTCCATCAGTATACATGTAGAAATATATAATAAGGTATAGATGTACAATCTGCAATTTCTACTGTTATCCTAGCAGATTATAAGATATATTTCATTTAGTTATATTGAATATTACGTTTATAATAATCCAGTTGCCCAAGTGTCTGTGCAGAAAATTGTTGCAGGAGGGGCTCTATATTGGCAGCTTGATATATTAAAAATGAAGTGAAATAATAATAATAATACTGATAATAATAGACGTAGCAGGAGAATTTAATACCCCCAAATCCCCCTACACATACATGTGTATGCCTGTTGTCACTGATCCCTTCACATATCAGAACTCCAATTAAAAAAAAAAAAGTAAACAAATAAGCAAAAACATTCAAATATTATTATCACATAAATTTAGCAGTGATTGAAATTTCCAGACAAAACATGATTAAATATTATACAATAAAATTGTGTAAATAAAAAAACGATTAGTTTTTGATGTCTATTAAAAGTGCAATGTTACTATCTTTTGAAAAGGACATGAAGTTATAAGAAATGTAACTTAATTTATAATATGTATGGTAATACATGGTAAATATTTTATACATATTTAATAGATCATCCTACTATTTAATCTTTTTCAGTGTTAGTTTACACCAGACCTATTACTGACTATAAAGTTGGTAGAAAAGTACTAGTAACACACAGGCAAAGGGGCCAGAGGAGCCTATGCCCCCCCCCCCCCCCCCCCCCAAAAAAAAAACCCCCAAACAAAACAAACCCACACACATGGGAGGTCCAAAACATTGACTTTTTAAAAAAACTACATGTATACATGTGTATATTTAAAAATATGTGTACTCTCCACCAAGAAAAAAACAAAACAAACAAAATATAGATTAGACATTCTCATAAAAACATTATAATAAATGTATTGCCATACATGTACTTAAATTCATATATTGGTGTACAGTATATTTATATTAACATTTCAGGAGTTTTTACCAGAGAGAGTATGAAAGCTTACAAAAGTTTAGAAGCACACAATTATTTCCTATCAGGATGGGTTCAAACAGTGTTGAACTATCAACCTCCCGACAGCATCCACATTGTGCTGATGTGAGAGCCTCCCAAAGACTGAATGGTGAACCACATCACCCTTGGGCTGCTCTTTCTACTGATGGATCAGTGGCTGTTGCCCACTGTGACTGCATGGCAGGGTACGTAAATATCATCTAGATAATAGTTAACAAGAACAAAATAATACTTTTTTAAATATTTTATTCAATATCGAGTTCATATACAATCTTGTATACATATACAGGTACACACTTATGTAATAATCAAATTATAACACAATTTGTTACTGATCAATTTTAAAAACGTATATTTTTATGGAAACATTCCATTTGTGCATTGTCTATAAATACCTTCCCATGTTGTTTATATGTGTTCTCTATTTTTCAGGATTTACCTATAAAGGGAATATCTGTTGATTTTTACATTTGAAATATATGTTTTATCAAGAATAAATATATTATAATAATGTGGATAAACTATCATATTTCAAAAGTAGAAGGCCAATAAATATGTCCCAAGTAAAATAATTTTAATTGTTACAAGCTTTAGTGAGTGACAAATAAAAATTGTTTCAAGAGGGACAGAAATTTGTTATTGTATTTATAACTCATGATGATGTAATTTTTAGTACCAACAAAGTGATTGATTTGTAAGTACTAAATCGTCCAATAATATTGTAAATCACCCCAATGAATAATAATTACAGGTATGTCTGTAATGTTACATGGCTAAGGTTTTACAATATTAACATGTTTTATGTTTTTTCTTACAGTTTGAGAGAATCCTGTTCTCATATTGCGGCGCTGCTATTTAAAGTTGAAGCTGCTGTACAACTGGGTTATACATCACAGACATGTACTGACCTCCCTTGTTAATGGAACGAAGATTTCGTAAAGAAAATACAGAAGTCAAAAAGAAAACGTGAGGAGATCACACCACCAACAGACGAGGAGAAACGATTGCTGTTAGGAAAATTATATGAGTGTTCCCATCAACCGGTAGTTCTGAGCACTTTCTCAGAATATTCCGACCAATTCCATTGGAAGAATGTTGTTGAGCCAGACACTGTGGTTCTACCCAATTTGAGAACATATTTTAACCCAGATTATGCAGCACTTTCTGTTGAGGAACTTGGTATCAAATGTATTGAAATACAAAATGAAATGTTTTTAAGACCCAATGTTATTCAATACATTTATGATGTGACAAAGAAGCAAGCCAGTTCAGTCACATGGCATGACCAAAGAATTGGGAGAATAACGTCTTCTACAGTTCACCAGGTGTTGCACACAAATGTTAACAAGCCAGCATTATCACTTATCAAGACACTGTGTACCGGGACTGTTAAAGAATTGAATGTGGCACCCGTCAAGTGGGGCAAAGATAACGAAAAAGCAGCTTTGGAAAGTTATACCCAAATAATGAAATCTTCTCATACTGATTTTGTTATTAATGAAGCAGGACTTTTAATAGATAAAAAACACCCTTATTTAGCAGCTAGTTCAGACTCAATCGCTTCATGTGCATGCCATGGTCAATGGGTAGTTGAGGTATAATGTCCCTACACCCAGAGGGAAAAAACGTACCATGAGTACATGAATGAAAATCATGTTGTCTGATGATGGACGAAGAAGCCAGTAAACTCAAAGAAAAACATAGTTATTACAGTCAGGTACAGATGCAAATGTATATACATGATACTGCACTTTGTGATTTTTACCCCAAGATTTACGGCAATATCATATGTCACAAGAAATCATTCATTCATTGCTGAAATGCTGGAAAAAACGCGAGACTTTCATGTTAAATGTGTGATGCCAGAGCTTCTGACACAGACTTTAGAAAATAATAGTGTACCAACTGCAACCACTTCTAGTTGTCCTGACAATCAAGTGTATTGTTCTTGTAATTCCACTAATGGTTCGTTAATGATTGGTTGCAATGAACCAACTTGTCAAGTACAATGGACTGTGTAAAACTTAAACGGATCCCTAAAGGAGACTGGTTTTGCAAAACATGTCGGAAAGACCATAAAACAAACAAATAATAACATACTGGTACCATATATCATACTATTAATGCAGTTTTATTTTAAGCTATCAAAAATATGGTCCTTGTGCTTAAATAAAACAAATAATTTCTTTGGATAAGTGAAAACATTGGTGGACAAGTATATTTCTAGATGTGTTTGTCCGGTGGACTAGTGAAAGATTCTGCTTATTTCTATCGCTGATCTGTTACAGTTAAAGGCATACTGTCACAGATTTAAGGACGGTATTTCTTTAAAAATGGATAATAAATAAAAATTACATTAATTGTTGGAAACCAAATCTAGCTATCGCATCACCTTAACTGAACCATGATGGAATGAAATCCATGTCAACCCTCTCGGCAGTTTTAGTTTTTGAATTATGGATCATTGCTATAATTCAATAATTTTTTACAAAATATCATTAATAAATGGAGTATGGTGGTTATGAAGATGGTTGAATAAAGTACATTTAGGGACAAATCAAATTATTTTTGTTCAGGTAATACTTTGTTAGACCATTAAATAGATCAGTGGTCTGTGACAATATGCCTTTAATTCTTAAAAAAGTAATCAAATGGGGTTGTGGGTGGGTTGAAATCAGTTTACACATTATGTTCCTCAGTTTTCAGAATAAACAATGCCATCACCAAGATTGGTCAGTGCAGCACACAGCCGTACCAGTTTGTCAATGTGTGCTTTTGTTGGTACTGCTGCTTCATCGTTCAAAGTTTTTATACAGTTAATAGGTAATGTACCATGCAAAATCCGATACCTGTTTTTCATTAGTCCAATCACCCTTTCAATATGAATCCGAACACTGGCTAGTTTACGTGATTTTTCTACATCCTCAGCAGATAATTGCTTTTTACCTTTGGTGAATGCTGGTGTTAATAGTTCAGCAGAACATACACTTGCAAAATCATCATGAAGGGTAAAGCCACGGTCAGCAAGTATTTGGTCATTAGGATGATGATATTTTGGATGAATAAATCCACACGCACGAACAAGTTCCACATCTGATATACACCCTCCCCAAGCAGTTGACAGAAATGTTACAGATCCAATAGGGCTATATGCTATGAATACTTTGACAGTACTGTGTTTTTTATAATTGGAGTAGCACTTACCATGTGCTGACAGACATTTGGGCCGGTCTATAAAAATTTCAAAGCAGTCAACTATGGCTGTGAGTTTAGGAAATTTTGTTTTAAAAATGCTAGGCAAGGTTTTGTTCATAATTTCCCGATCAGGCCAGTGTACCAGATAGCCTAGCTTTTCACTCATTAGGTTGACCCATCTCCAAAACATATCTGTCAGAGTTGAGGAAGGAATTTCACACTGTTCTGCCAAAAGATCAAATGGCACATCTATGCGCAACTTTACTAGTGTGACAAAAAATTGGTCTATCAGTGGTAACTTTCTTGTTAAGAGTGTTGGTTTCAACTTTCATGTAAGCTTCCAATACTGAAAAGACTGACAAAAAAACATCCCATCGCAGACCAGTGTAAAATTTAGCTTTTTTGTCATCGTTCTGACACAAATTTGATCGTAATCGTGCAGAATTTAAATTGCACTTGAGTTGTTTGTTTTCAAGTATTAGTTTTTCCTTCTCTTGTCTTAGGTTATCCATCTCCATGATTAACATATTTCGCTCCTTTGAAAAAGATTCACTTTTATCTTGTATGACATCTTGGGATGGTGGTGTTTCGAGGAATGCATTATCTAATGACCGCAGAGGAGTTCCGTCATTTTCTTTGTTTCCTTCAAAGTTTGTTGGTGTTGATGTGCTGCTCAAAGGTGGATCCGATGGATTCGGTGTGCTGGTTTTAAGTCTCTTACTTGTTGGTGCTGGAGATGTAAAATGAATCCTCCGTTTGATTGCACTGTTGAACTTTTGCACTTTTTGTTGTTTGACATCATCTGTTGGTTTTTGTGATGAATATGTAAATACTGATGGGATGTAGTCCGGATGAGTTGTGCAAAGATGTGGCTTTCCTGAAATGATAAGAGCTTATTTTAAATGGACTGTCTTGAGTTTTCGAAACAAACACTCATCCTGCTTTTCCCTGGGCTTTTAGAACAATATCTTACAATAACATAATTTAAATATAAATAATTGAATTTCTACCGGATAAATAGATTTGGAATAATCTTTGACCAAATAATTTTAATTTCTGTTTGGCCATTGCAAGAAATAACAAATTTGTATGTATACAGTGCTGTCCGGTGTATCGGCGCACCTAAGCTTTCAAGGACCATTTTCTATGTGAACATTGTGAAATATTTAATAAAATGCGTCTCTCACCAATGAAGAAGTGCATAATCTGAAATACACTACAAACTGTTTTGTCTGTAGTAAATAAACATTTTAAAATGGTGCATAAATATAGTCACCCCCATGTATCCAAAACGATTTGCATGTCCGGCGATTCCGCTATTTATAAACCGCCCATGACCTCACTTTTAGCCCATAAGCGCTACACTATTGTCCCAGAATTATTTGAGTACTTTTTTGTTTTGTCTTGTTAAAAATATTACTATGAAAATGAACGATCACATATGACCCATCTCATGATCAGTTTCGGAATCGTTTTCTCGAGTGGCACAGTACTGCAAATGCATACATGTTCATTGTTATGCATGGCTAAGATGCCTACATGGATTTTATTTTTCTCGGGTAGATTGTGCACACACGTGGATCTTATTTCGCTTTTATTTTTTATAACAATGTGACAATTGTGAACTGGAATGACTGTCAATTAAGGTGTAAAATTTTCGTTTTCTTTGCATTTGGCTGTGTTTTCTTTTTCGGTTTAAATTAAAAAATAACCGAACGAAAATAATTACATTTATACTCTTTACTATAATTTTTAAAATGCGGGAAAGGTGTTTTTAGACTGGTTTTAACATTCTTAATATCGATAAGGATGACCTACTTCGCGTTTATAAACACGAAAACAGGTGAATGATTTATTTTGAAATTATTATATAATTATTGATAATTCTAAAAAAATAAATTAAATGCACCCTTAACAATAAATATCTTGATACTTGATTAACCACTGAAAAAGGAATTGAACTTTAGGCCCTAATTCATTAAAAACTCCGACAACATGACAACTTCCTAAGCACACTCAAGCAAAATACCAAGTGCGCCGAATCACCGGACACGGTTATATTATTAGACAAAAATAAATATTGAGACATTGCCAAACATCCAAAAAAGTATATTGCATCGAGATATTCATATTCTAAGATACAAAATGTAACTAAATTTTAATTTTAATATTACAAACAGTTTTTATTCGCTGATAAAATTTGTTAAATGGTTACCAAATTAGGAAAGTCCATTTAGCAATACCAGTAATTATTCATAGCATGCATAGCCAATTTTATATATATAATTATTGAACAGTTGTGTGTGTGTTTGTCATATTTCAAATAATATACAGGTAGAGTTAAAAAAAATATTTTTTTGCTTCAAATTGCATCTTATTATTACTGTTTGTCATTATTAATCATTACATACTAAATACATTGCCAAATAATAAATATATACCTGTGTTGTTTTGGTATTGTTCATATACATATACATATATACACATAGATATAGACATACACACATACATACATATGTATATAATAAAACAGCACTATTTAAATATGTAATATCAATATTACACTGTGTGTATGTATGTATATATATATATATATATATATATATATATATATATATATATATATATATATATATATATATATATATAGCATGCATAGCCAATTTTATATATATAATTATTGAACAGTTGTGTGTGTGTTTGTCATATTTCAAATAATATACAGGTAGAGTTAAAAAAAAAAAAAAATTGCTTCAAATTGCATCTTATTATTACTGTTTGTCATTATTAATCATTACATACTAAATACATTGCCAAATAATAAATATACCTGTGTTGTTTTGGTATTGTTCATATACATATACATATACACATATACATATAGATATAGACATACACACATATATACATATGTATATGATAAAACAGCACTATTTAAATATGTAATATCAATATTACACTGTGTGTATGTGTATGTATATGTATATGTATATATATATATATATATATATATATATGTACATACACATATATACATATACTGTATACATATATACATACATGTATATATATATATATATATATATATATATATATATATATATATATATATATATATATATATACACACACGTATATATATATATATGTACATATATATATATATACACACATATATATACATACAATCTATGGTTGGGATGATCCTGGGAGATCAACACAATAGAAGGTGTCAAGTGAAGCCACTCTGCTTCAATGTGGTAAATTGGATGAATTTGGGGATGCTCTAGAGTCAGATCTAACAGATGTGACTTGAAGTCACTGACTTCACGTGTCAAATCACCATATATAGCCATCCTGGCTAAACACCAATAACTTAAACATTAACTCAATAATCCCCAAAATGCATTTTGTTGCCTCATTACTAGATGTTCGAGGTATTTCCTTTCAGAATGCAGTGAAGCTTCCAAATCGTGTATTTAATAGGGAACAAGTATTCAATTCAGAAGCTCCAAATTAAAGTAAAAAAACAAAAATCAAATAAATCTGATTTTTTTCAACCCTGCATACATACATATATATAGGCCTATATATAATAAATCTAGATATAATATACACACTATATTATATATATATATATATATATATATACACACACACACATCAAGCATCATTGCAACTTAAACAACAATAAATTACCAAATAAAACACATTACCTTCAATGAAATGCTCACTACATTTTACAGAATTCTGTGTGGGAAGCCACAGTGTTCCATCAGGTTTGTCTTGTTTTAATGCCCTCATCCACAAGTGGCGCGTGGTCTCTTCTTTAGGAAATTTGTAAAACGATATTTATTTTAACATCATGTTATGGTTTATGCAGCCAACTGCACAACATGTTTTAGGCATCTTGGCCATTAACTGTTGTAAATCATCGACTAAAGTTGACTAAATTTACTATCAAACCATACGTAACTAAGGAGAAGCTTCACTGCGTCACGTGATAAACAATGGCGGATAGGGACGAAGTACCCGTATGTAACGATAGTATGTTCGCTTCAGAGAATATGAAGCAGCAAAACAAGGTTACAAAATGTGACTGTCATTGACCTTATTTCGTAAAAGGTACAATTTTTTAATCACAAGATTTTCTTCAAACACTACTCTTTGGTGAGCAGCCATTGCAAAAAAACCCCACATAGTTTGGTTTCTGACTGTAATGAGAGATCGCCCTACTTCGTCATAACCATCCAAATGTCCGTCTAGCTCTCTTAGTCAGACTACTCAGACTAGTTTGGAACCAGACGTCAAACGCGATTATTTATAAATATATTTTCAAAATAATTATTGTTAAATGAAACAAATAATAATAAAAAATTAAAATTACAGGACTTTACAGGAGGTTAATTATTTTTCCAGGAGTTTTAAGCACTTTCTAGGATGAAAATAAAATTTAAGCTCTTTCCAGGATGCATGCGAAACCTCAGTTACCCTGGAACTGGTTTTACTTTTAGGTCGAAACGACACGGATCCGACAAAAGCAGATTCACTAATTAATTAAAATGTATTTCTTATACGAACCGGCACTGTAGTCTTCGTCTGCGACATCTGAATCAGAAGATAACGCTTCAGAAGCTGATGTTTCTGAGTTTTCATCGACGTTTTGTTTATCCACGTGCATTATTTCAGTCATTGTTTACCGGAAGTGCTTAGCTTGTCGGACTCCTTTGCCGGAGTTCGAATAAAGGGAAGTAATTACAAATTAATTGTTTACTTCGTCACTGGAACTACACATTACTAATTTTTGCTTCACCTATTGCGTATACATGTTAAGGTAACACTATATATTTGTTCACATTTAAAGTCAATTATGAATTGAAGATCCATATCCAGTATTTATTATTTATGTTCGAAATCCTAAAAGTTTTATTTGTATGTCAAAATTGCCTAAGTTCGATGGTTGCCCAAATTCGTCATGGTTTTAAGTTAATCATTATTATGACTAGTTCGTTAAAATAAACCTCAATGCTAGTATATCATGACAATTTTCTGAGCACATCACTGTCATCAGATATCATATTTACCCCTGGGACAGATGATATGGTATGTCGCTCAAGGTTTATCTTGATGAACTACACAAATTAATGCTAGTCTAGTAAATTGCCCCAAGTAGCATGAACCAATTATTTTTAAAAAATTCAAATAGGAAACTCATTGTTTGCATACATAATAGTATGGGTTTTAGAAGATGAATGCTTTTTGTTTTAATGAAAAAGAGTGAAAAATTAATTTTTAACTAATTTTTGTATACGGCCAGTTGACGGAACTTTAAATATTTGTTTTCATTTTCTGTCCAAAAACCTGTATAATGAATATAATGAATGTAACAGGGAAATCATTCAAATAACTGGTGATTATTTTGTTTTTTACATGTAATATGACCTCTAATCTGATTGAAAATGGAAACAAATAATATAACGCAGAATTAAAATGGTTTTAAGTATCGTTTTACAACGATATATGCAAGCAAAAAGTCACCATTTTCAGCGAAACAGAGTACTTACGTCTATATCTTTGGTTCCTCCATGTTGATGTTAGTGCATTATGATTATAGAATGCATGTGAAAAATGAACTGGTATGTATAGTTGTGGGCACGTAACTCCGCAAAAACTCCTGTACTGTGTCAGCTATGGATATTACGGGAGTTTTGGCACAGTAACGTGTCCACAACTAGGGTTAGTAATGAGAATAGTCATGTTCATATTCACCCACCAATGTCTGAAAATAATTTTTTGTTTTTTGTTTTCATGAAATACTTTTGCTGGTGATGATGTGGTGTCTTTTGTGGGACTTCTGAAGCCAGTAATAAATAGATAGACCAATCAAAATCTATCAAATATTTCCTTCAGAGACAGAGAGGGCGTCATCCAGAGATCTCACAAAATACACCATCAGGAATCACCAAACAAAATACTGAACTGACTTTGTAGGACTATGATTTGGAATAATCTTTGTAAAGTTTGTTGGAGGTGTCTGGGAGCCGATGGAGTAGAGCCGGAGTGGATGTATCATTGTCAACATGGACATGGAAAACATGCATTACAATATTCTGAATGGGTTGGGGAAGTTGACATGATGTTTGTACCTTGATTATAACGTCTCAATAATATGTTTTTAAAAATAGTATGAAAAGGGTGTGAAGTGGTATGAGGAGGAAGTTACAAAATAAATGTTTCAACATTTGCAACAATTTCTACTCAATAATAGAGGTCTATATATACGAAGTATTGATTATATGATATATGTCCTCAAATTACTTGTAATAATCCATGTAGAATTGATTGCATTGTCAAGGAATACATGTTTAAAAGTTTGTAAATACTGATCGGAGATGGTGCCGCCATCTTGGATTTCGATCGGAAAGTTCCGTTGATTTCTGTGAGCGCTCGGAAATAGTCACATTGGGTTGTTAAACTTCCAAAATCAAAAATTTTACGCCCATTTTCTGTATTTTTTCTGATTTACACTAATAAAGGTATGGATGGTTTTTCATATTACCAAACCACGATGTAGAACACCTCTCCTAACTACATTTTTACCTGAAGCAAACTTTTCACACTGAATTATTTTTAGGCAAATGCGTGCATAATTAAGTGAAAATAGAATGTTCTAGCAGATTAATGTATTAACTTTTCTCATTGGCTATGTTTCCCGTGTCAGAACCTATCTGAAAAGAGCTTTCAGACGGAGTTTGTACCCATTAAATGAGACAAATCTGGAGCCAGTTTTTGCGCAGACGCAATTCATGCCGTCACGAGTTATCGTTCCTGTTGGTTCATGCTACCCAAAACCCAAACCCAACTGGCCTATATCGTAAATGGTTGGTCAGCATTATCCTAGCTCGGTCAGCAATTTTCTAGCTTGAGTGTCTGCTTCTCATACTAAGTATTCTGTTTATATACATGTGAAAATATTGTCATTAAATATGACTCGAGTTCACTAAGTAGTCAATTGTCAGCTGTCAATTTTGAAATTTCCAATGACCACAAGAAAACGTAGGGTTTTTTTTTACACAAAGTACTTACCACCCATTTGCTCACACATAAACTATAACAGAGTAAGAGCTAAAGGACACTTAAGCTAACTTGCCTTTATCCATTGGCAAATCCAGAGAGGGGTCTCAAGGTCCCATGACCCCCCCCCCACACACACACACACATACACATTTCAAATGCCTATTTAATGACTTTTA
Organism: Gigantopelta aegis; assembly: GCF_016097555.1. NCBI lineage: Eukaryota > Metazoa > Mollusca > Gastropoda > Neomphalida > Peltospiridae > Gigantopelta > Gigantopelta aegis. Next base: position 100,797,292 of record NC_054702.1, on the reverse strand, counting down.
TTTATTTATTATACATAGTATACAACACTAAAGTGCCCAGAAAATGCATGTCTGATAATCGGGGGTGGGGGGTGGGGGGGTGGGGGGTGGGTGGGTGGTGCATTCATCTGAATCCCTCTACAGATCTTGATCCCTTTGGGAGCTCAACTCAAATTGTCCAGTTCACACAAAAAATTTTACCTTCCCTTTACAAAATCCTGGATCCACCCATGCAATCTATTTAGTCACAGGTATCTGAAAAATTGCAAGAATGATCATTTCAGACCTTGCCATTCAATTCTGATTCAAAAGTTAAACATTTATGGCTGCAAAGGGAATTCTCTTAACTTGGTTCCAATCTTATTTAACTAACAGGGCACAGCAAGTCACTATAGGGATGGCAACATCAGAACCTAAATCCATTATTTATGGTGTTCCACAGGGTTCCATACTAGGACCTCTTCTCTTTATACTGTACATAAATGAATCTTCCACTATACATTGAACATTGTATCACAAGTATGTATGCAGGTGATTCAACAATGTTCATGTCAGGGAAAACTGTTACTCAAATTCAAGATAAACTCCAGCAAGATCTGAATAGTGTAGAAAAATGGTGTTCCTATAATAAAATGTTCATAAACACCCAAAAATACCAAATATATGACTATAGGAACAAGACAAAAAGTTAAAATCCAAAATGATATTTCTCTTATAATAAATTCAGAACGTCTGCAACACACTGATTGTAAAAAACTTTTAGGAATTAAAGTTGATAATAATTTAAAATGGACAAATCAGGTTAAACGTGTGTTCCTTGATCTCTAAACGTCTGTATCTGTTATTGAAAATCATTACGTATTTAAATTTAGATGCAAGAAAACATTTCTACAATGGGTATATTTTACCACTCATCGATTACTGCTGTGTAATTTGGGGAAACTGTAATCAGGATGGATTAGAACGTTTACTAAAACTGCTAAAGAGAGCTGCGAGGATGATATTAGATGTAGATCCTATTACTCCATCTGCCCCACTATTTAAACAGTTAAAATGGATGACAATGGAAACACGAATCCACTATCACAAATGTTTACAAATTTATAAATGTCTATACAATGAAGCCCCAAACTATCTTTCAAACTTATTAATATATGTTGGAGAAAACAATCCCTACAACCTTCGAAATGTAGAGGATAGAAATCTATTAATTCCAAAACCTAAAATGTCTTTATTTAAACATGCTTTCAGTTACTCTGGACCAGTACTTTGGAATCAATTACCTAAAGCTATCTGATCATCGCCAAATACTGCTGTTTTTAAATATAGACTCGAGAAATACTTTCTAAAATAATATCATTTGTACATATGTTTATTGCCATATATGTATTTTCTATTTGTTCATAAATGTATGTATTGTAATTCTGTATTGTTTGTACCTGAGGGCCTCAGGGAAGATTAGCGTTTGCTAACTGTGTTACCCTCATTAAATAAAGATTTATTATTATTATTATTATTATTATTATTATTATTATTATTATAAAAACCCTTAGATAATGGGTAGCCATTTAATTTTAAGATTTTACAATATTTATACCAAATAATTCACATGCTAAAGGGAGCTAAAAATCACTCTTTGAACTAATCTCAGGGGAGCGATAATGATACTGAGAGGCTGGTCATTTTATTTGCACATCTCTCGCTTCAACATAATTTTACATATAACCAGTTTTTTTTTTTCACTGAGTAAACTTAGGACATAGTTAACATGGACATCATGGATTACATAAACTTTCAATTCTCAGATGCTTGCATCCACTCATGACACCCACCCCATTTCTGTTAGATCACCCTATTAACTGACCAGATCACTGCTAATCCCATTATGGTACATTAGATTGGTAATTATCACAGATGACATTTGTGAATTCTTTCCAGTATATTGTAAATGTTATATAATGGGTCATTCCATGGTATTTGGTCCATGGATGTGGACATTTAAAAATGATCTTTTAAACTAAGTTTTTATTATAGCTTAAAGTTAACACCTGTAAGCATATAAAAATATATATTTATTGCCAATTTACTTATGTTTTATGGGTTTTAATGACAGTTTTATTTGAAAAAAGAATTTTTGTAAGCCAGGACGTGACATTTGTTTTTTGGTTATATGTCATTACTGTTTTGCCAAATTTAAAAATTACAAATATATAGGTATCAGGACATCATATCTATAATATTTTTATATATATATATATATATATATATATATATATATATATATGACATGTATGATATATAGTATTATAACACTTTTTTTTTTAAAGAACCCCCCCCCCCCACATTAGATATACACATCTACATGTATTTGTATTGTTTAAAGAAGCAGGCTAGCTATTTTATTTCATGCTTTAAATAGTGCCTTCATGTAGTTTATTTAAATTGATCTTTGCAAGTTATTACTTTTTTAATTTTTTATATTTTTTTAATATATAATTTTGTAAAACTTGTCTTTTTCAGATGGTTTGATGTGACTGATACACAGTGAAAAAAACACCTCCACCTTTTTTAAGTCTGAGCCTCATTCAGAAACACATAATGATATAATGTGCCAGTTTACAATATTTTCAGTAGAAATACAAGAAATTAGTATTACTACAATCAGACAGTTTATGTGATATGTGCAAATAAAAAGTATAGCATGTAAATAAATAGTAAAACAATTTTTAAAAATGTCAAATTCAAAAGACTGTTCAGATAATGAATCAACTTCTCATTCTGGTAAACGGCTGAAAAAGAGAAAACGTACACGTGATAACTTGGAAGCAAATGACAGTCATAACGGGTGCAATATTAATAAAAACCAAGAGTTAAAACATCAAAAATGCAAATCATCGGGAGCATCTTCATCCAACAAAAATGAAACTGAAAGCAGAAAAAGCGAAAAGCAAGAAGAGACTATTTCAACACCACATGCTTCCTGTAGCACTAAAAACTCTGATGAGGCATCAAGTCGCAAACAAAGAAAAACAAAAGAGAAGTGTGCTGATTGTGACGGTGCAAGAAATCGTGCAATAAATAACTCTGAACAAGCTTGTTCATCACACAAAGAAGTGAAATGGAGAAAAAAGCAGAAATCACAAAAGAAAAAAGAAAAATTAAGCAGTGCAAAGAAGTGTAATTCTGATTCAACTCAGGAAGATGATTTAGTTCTTAATATCCTTTTCATTCATTTAATAATAATTTAATTCATTTCACAGGTGGTACATGCATTTATATCTTAGTAGAACTTTATATTTTTGTACAATCTATATACAGTGAAACCTGTCTAAACCAGCCAAGTTTCATGGACCTGGATTTTAAAAATTCTATAACGTGACCTTCTAAATAATAATAATAATTTATTTAAAGAAGGTAATTAAACACTGGATCCTGTCTAAATCGGATAAATATTAATTAGGTCCCCGGCATCATCCAGTTTAGACAGGTTTCACTGTAATGTAAATATTACTTCATATGGTTTTTACAACAACAAAAAAGTGTTAGTTGATTTACACCTTTTGAAAATCAAGATTGATTAACCAAAAGGGATGTAATTTTCAAGCTTTTCATTAAATTTCAGCTGCTTTTTTTCTGCCTAACATAAGTTTCAGAAAGAATAATCACCTATATTTAAGTATGTATACAGTAAAGTTTTCATCTTTTAAAAGATTAAGGGGCCTAATTCACAAATCTCTCTTAAGCAACATAGCACTGTGCTTGCAGGTCTTTTTGCATTGCACTGTAATATCCCTTATGGGTCCAACCGAAGCAGACTGTAGGTTTCCTCTCCGTCCTTCTGTCAGTCAGTCTGTCTGTCCATGCATCTGAGCCAGATATAGTTTTCCAGACTGGGTTTTTTCCATAATTCCTCAAGATATTGAGCTGAAATTTTGTGTCTAGCTTTATTATGTGTACAGTTGCTGATCAAATTTGAATGTCAATTTACCCATTTTTTCACATAGTTGTGGCCTTGAACTTAGGAGACACGGAAATTTGATGTGCCCCATAGGGGATATGTATTGCATTAGCAGTACTCTTAGGAGGCTTGTTTTCAATGGGTATCACATCCAGTAACCAGTAATAACTAAATATTAACCTCTTTCTCTGAATAGGTATCCCAGATAGCTGAGATATGTGCCTAGGACAGCATGCTTGAACCTTTAATGGGTATAAGAATAAACAAACAAATTGTTTTTTTTTTGTTTTTTTTAAAGTATGTTGAGGTGTTGTATATCATTCACTTGTTCATCAGAAAGGTGACAAATGTTTAATTTTTGGGTTTTTTATTAATATGTTTACTATCTGGTTTAAATTACATGAGATCAGTAGAACCATACATGCACTTGTATTTATCTTTACTTAGTAACTTATATAAAATTTACAATGTTTTTTCATATACAAAATCCAAGAGAAATACTTCCATGCCTAAATCTCATACTTTTAGTGCTTAATTAATTTTTCATTTGAAAAAAGAAAAGTTTGTTTCACTTGAACCTTAACAGCTGTCAGAGATTCCAGGATTTTACTATGATAAAAAGAAGAACCGGTACTTCAAGATCCTGCCAAGCAGCAATAATGTAAATGTTGTGACTAATGAGACCATTTCATTCCAAGAAGCAGAAAGTAAACGTTTGAAAGATCTCTCTAACCTGGAAAGTACCAGTAGTAGGACTGACTCAAGTGAACATAAATGTCACAAACATAGCCCACCGTCAGAAAACATTACAACTTTGATCTACCGGCATCATCAAGGTGACGTCAGCAAGTCTTTGCTGGAGCACAGCTATCATCAAAAACAGGTGAGCTGGATGAAACCCGCTGGAACTGTTAAGATATTCCAAGACCCGGATATTTATTCTAATATTGAACACATGTTGCAGATCGATGCCAGCCGAAACTCTGAGAAAATTCTTGGTCTTTGGTCGGTTGCAAACTCAGCTATTCAGAGAGTGCAGCTACTGAATCTAACTGAGAAGCCTAGAGTTGACACACAACATCCGTTATCCGTGGATATTAACACAACAGGAGCCACGGTGCTTCAGTCATGGAACAAGATAACGAGTCTGTGCTGGGCCCCGTTTTCGAGCGATGTGGACAAGAAGTTTGTCCTGTACACGACGATGTGTTACACGGGTTACAACTTCAGCCTAGCGTTCATCCGGAACCTGGACCCGTCATCGAGCGAGCAGGTGCAGGTGTTCGACTACAACCTGGGGAACCACACCACATGGACAGCCGCATGGAACTACCATGCGATGCAGTTCACGGTGGGAGCAGAGAAAACCTGTCTGCTCATCGACGTGGAGACGAGACGGCTGTGGGAGTTCAACACCAACAAAAGTGACGCGCTCGCTCAAGTGTTCGCACCTGTGGTTTGTATATACAACAGTTTCTTTTGTTACAATCTTGAATATACCTTAGGAAACTTCTGCAGAATAGCTATATCTATTGCTCTGTAATTTTCATCATAACTTATCAGCATGTTATAAGTAATGCATGTAGCTTTTGTAGTACAGTGAAACTTCTCAAAACCAGACCCTTTGTAAACCGGAATTCCCTCAAAACTGGATGTTTTTCATGGTCCCTTTTTTAAAATTAGAACAGAACTTAACCTTCAAGCCAAATACCTCTATAAAATGGAATTCTTTTTCATTTTTCATTTGTAGTTTATGCTACTGTGATGACTGTTTAATATAGAATAATTAATTAAAATAATTTTATATTTTATGTATTGGATACATTTTGTCTAAAAGGCTTCTTTTTTTTTTGTGCACTTTTATTTAGTTCCAAACCATGGGTTTTTCTTAATTTATTTTTGCATAAAAAATTATTCAGTGAATATATTTGCTAAAATTTACTTATTTTTTGAAAAGCAAAATAGTTTATTGTAACATTAGTTCCTTTCTTTTCTGTTTTCCCAGAATGGTCTTCAACTTTACAATGGTACTCGGAAGGGTCAGATTCTGTGTCATGATCTCCGCAGTCTTTCCACGAGACCTGTGGCCTGCATGACTCACAAGACCAGCATAGCCTGTCTCAGAATGTTGCAGAACGGCCATCAACTCTTCGTCAGCGACTTTAGTGGAAGGGTAGGTTCATTGACATGGGAATTTACTTCTTAACCTTTTTTTTTAAAATCCCACTGCCCCCTTTCCTCATTTCTTCTCGATCTGGCATCTCCCGTCTTTCAATTTCTTTCGCAGTCCACCTTCACATCCCAGTCCTTCTATCCAACTGTGACAGGTGCTTGTCTCTTATGACTATTCGTGCCAAACACCTGCCATATCCCATCAGCTTTTAGCTTTTACTTCTTAACCTTAAATTACTATTTTCTTAAATTAACTACATTTCAATAATTTTCAAGGAAAGACTCTACATATATCTGAAAATTGACTAAACCAAAATTTATTCCAGGGTGACCTGTCCTTGCTTATCCTCCAATAACGTGCCTGAAACTCTTTTGGAATTCAGCATGTTAATAAAGTTAAAAGAAAGAAAGCCTCCAGTAACGTGACTGAACCTCTTTTGGATATAGGCACGTTAATAAAGTTAAAGAAAGGAAGCCTCCAGTCTTCAGGATTTAACTTTCTCACATGGCTGATTGCATCAGATGTTGGTGTGGCTGTAAATTTATGCTTTGGCACAATTCAGATTTTTACGATTCAAGTTCTCCTTTGTGCCAACATTTTATAGACTTAATATTATATCATTATGTTAATGTTGATGTACATGGCCTATAATGTCATTATTAGTCCCCTACCAGTCCAAACAGAGGGGACCATACATGTAGGTTTTGTCTTTGTCCATCAGTCTATCTCTGTCCCACAAAGTTTTGTGGACTTAAAAACAATGCCTCAAGATAATAAAAATTAAGAATGTATAGAAATTTTGTGCATAGCTCCGACATGGGTATTTGCCTCTTTTTGACAAAGTTATAGCCCTTGAACTTAGGATCTACAAAAATCTGTTGGGTTTGGTATTGCTTTAGAATATTTGTGTTATGTTTTTTCACCAAATTCATAAAAGTATTATTTAAATAAAAATATAATTTTTTTTTTTACATGCATTTCTTCTTCAACAGCTTTGTTTGTGGGATATTAGAATGAGAAGAGTGGTGCTAGAATACCCTTCACTTCACAATGAATACTTACGACTCCCCTTCAAAATTGACCCTTCCGAGAGCTTCATATATGGAGGTATTAACATCAGATTTAATTTATTATTTTGCAAAGTCTTAAAATTTATTTGTTGGGGAAGTTGTAGAAGTTGGTTAAGAAAATTAGGGCTTGTGTTTGAATTTCTCGAAAAGTCTTAAATTATACTCTAAGTAGTTCAATATGGTGTTTGTAACACTGTGTTAATGATTGTTTTTAATGCTTTTTTAAGACCTGAAACTATCAGTATATTACGGAACACCATATTATAAGCATTATTAAAAGGGTTGAAAATTGATAGTCGTCGGGTCACCTGAGCAGGCACAAATCCAGGGGACTCTGGTGGTCTCAACACCAACCCACCCTCCCCCACCGCTTCCATCTTTTTTCTTTGCTAATTTAAAGTACTTAGTTCTAAGCGCAAGACATTTTCCTATTGGTTCTCATGTATAAATAGATTTGGAATCGCCCACCACCACCACAACAAAAATCCCAAATTTATGCCTGCTGAGGTGAACTTTACTGATGAGAATGATTAGAAATTTTACAAAAGGCCACTGTGACATTGTTAACAAAGAAGGCCACCGTGACATTTTTACCAAAAAAAGAAAATGTGATATTATTAATCTACAGGTACCACAATATTGTAAATTCTTCATTTCAATTCAATAATTTTATAACGGACGAGTAACAATGTTTTTACTGATTCAGCTGGCCTAAATCAGTTAAATTTCAACCTTGTATTACTAGTCTATAGATAATTTATTAGCTTCAAGAGTTTGTCCATTTCTAATAGAAATATTAAAATTTTATTTCCAGTTGGTCAAAACTGCTACACAAATTTCTGGTGCTTGAAATCTGGTAAACAGCTGTTGAGTTTGCCACCCCCTTGTCCAGCCTCGATTGACATGATACCTGCAGTGCACTACTCTAACCACTGGGCCAATAGGCCTGGTAACAGTGGACTAATAATGGGAATCAAAGATTCCCTCTATCTCTATTCAGGGAGAGTAGAGTTGTGACCCAAATCAGTATTGTAACATGAAGCCAAAGACTAAACAGAAACCACACTAAATGAGATGCATCTAAACAGCTAATTTTTTTCCTTTCTTTTTTGGTGCTAATACTACTTCTTTTCTGCAGAGATGCAGCAATTATGTTTTACTATCCATCCACATTTTTGCTCAAATCTATTAATACATGTATTTTCTGACATTCTGTGTCTACTGCATATTAGTTTTACAATAAGATCATTTAACCTTGTTTTGTCTGTACTGGAATGAAGGAATGAATTATTAACGATGCTTCAAACACTTTTTTATTCCAGTTATAATAGCAGCATGCTATCTTGTTCACAATATATTTAAACTAATAGTGCATTGCACACTGTCACGCTATGTATGGGTTAATTTTGTATTAAATAACATCCAATTCAAAATTGTACTGTTCCTAAAATTGCCTTGAATCGACAGATATCCAACTCTGAATTTTTGTCAGACATGTTGCCCAACTCTAAAAATGGGTAATCTCTGCTGATGAAAAAAGGATTGGTGAAAATTAAGAAACTTTCATATTCAGCTACTGTCAAGTTGATCATTATAAAAATTAATATATATAGACAATTTTGAAAACATTAATTAAAATGTATGATGACTATTAAAATGGACTTTTGTAGAAATACAACATTGCAATTGCTATCATATTACTGTTAACTTGTGTACCTCTATTTGAAAATCAGTTTACGGTCAAAATTAAGATATGGACTTTGTTCTGCAGCATAGCAGCCATGTTTGATTCTTTACTGTGCATTTGTTTTTGTTTTTTTATAACTGTTTTTACTTAGTTTTATTGAGAAATGGATTGGTGTACATCCCCTTTCTGTATAAAACATTCTGATATACATATACTACTATCCGCTGTTCCTATACCAAAAACTGTGCAAGATAAACATATGCTAGACACTGTGTGTCACAAGTGTGTACTGACTGTTTCAGATGTATACATGTACATGTGTATGAAACAAAAACGCTCATATAAATTTGATATTAAAAGTTTTTATTTTAAATCTGTACAAAGTGATGTGTTGTTTTTATAATTGTATTCACTGGACAAACTAGAATTGCATAGTTAGTGCAAGAATAGCCTTGATGTGATTGCATAGAAACATAGTTACATTTTATATACACACGCGTATATTAAATATATTATATACAGCACATACACACACACAGAAACATAAGTGCATACAAAATGAGATCAAATACCATGATGCATGGTTGGTATCCACAGATCAATAAACGACAAAAATGAGAATACTACGATAGAACATATAACACATCATCAGTGATCCATATATATATATATATATATATATATATATACTGAAACAAACTTTAAAAATACTAAATATTCAAACATTTTTGCATTATTTTTTTCAAGTATATCCTTGAAAAGTACCTTAAAATATAAAAAAGGTACAAACATAATTGTTTTGTTTGACCCACAAGTTGTGAATTTCATAAAATTAATACTCTTAATACAAAAGAGTGATAGTTCTGAATAGTACTTGTCAGTATTTCTTGTCTATTTACAAAGTGAAAATAAATTATTTTGTAATTTTATTGCACAATCCCTTTCCTAAAAACTAAGCATTTAAATCATGTCACTGATTACTGTCAAAGCAACAGAAAGATAATTTTGTTTCTGGATATGAAAAATGAATAGTTACTTTCTTGAAAAATAAAATGATAATACCACAAATAATGACCTAGTTCATACCTGGTAAAGTAGACTTAATTACAAATTTAATTAATTAATGGTAAAAAGTCCATATTTAAAAAATGACATAGTTATGGTCATAAATTGTGTCCCTTTTAATTGTGTACAATCATTATTATACATACTCCAAAACAGTTCAAAATAGACGTATACATGTATGTATGAAAATGAAGACGAGGTGTGAAACTCCCAATAAGGAATAATATAACACTGTTCTATTGTTGATCATAAATGAGTGTCTGTAAAAACAGTTTGTTCTCTAGTGTAGCTGTATGCTGGTTCACTCAGGCTGTCCAGATCATCATCATACTGAAAAAACCACAAAAAAACTAGATTTTTATCTTCAATTTGTTAAACAAAACCTCCCAACCATGACATTTTATATATACTGAACAAAATAAGAAACTTCCGCTAACTTTGCTTGAACATAACTTGATGAAAACAAACCGGGGGAATAATTGTTATATATGCGTTTAAAGAGTGTTCCATGATGCATCGTTTGGTGCAAAAATCATGGCCATAGGTCACTTGATGAAGTCCGTTGACGTTAGCGGGTGGGTTGGGACGACGCCTCAATCGTCTGTCCAGACTATCCCAGACATGCTCGATGGGGTTGAGATTAGGACTTTTAGCGGGCCAGTCATCAATGAAATCAATGTTATTTGTCCTAAGAAAATTTACAGTGTCTCTAGCTGTATAAGAGGTGGCATTATCATGCTGAAAAATCGAGATGTTGGCATTGTTATGGAACAGGAATGACGTGATGAGTGAGAATGTCATCGCGGTAACATTGAGCATTTAAATTGCCATCAATGACGACTAGTGGTGAACTATAACCATGAGCAATGGCTGCCCAGACCATGACACAACCCCCACCCCCGAAACGATCTTGTTCAAGAACACAACAGTCAGCATAGCGTTCATTTCTCCTACGGTAGACGCGCACCCTGCCATCACCACGTTGTAAAGAAAATCTGGATTCATCCGAAAAAAGAACGGTATTCCAGCGTCGCCGTATCCAACGAGTGTGTACACGTGCCCAATTAAAGATGATTTAGACGATGACGTTGCGTTAAAACGCATCCGACGTAAGGACGTCATGCATGTAAACCGTTCTCCCGCAGACGATTACGAACAGTTTGCCCACTGATTCGGTTATTATGAAGCCCAGGTGTGTTAGCAGCAGTAGCAGTGGCAGTTTGGAATCGATTGCGCAAATGCGTGTTCATGATATAGCGGTCTTGACCACGCGTTGTAACACGCGGACGTCCATGACGTGGCAAGTCGTTGGTGCTTCCTGTCGTTCGAAATCTTACGCGAAGATTTCGTATCGCTCGACTAGAACTCCCAACATGCCTTGCAACGTCTTCTGTCGACATGCCAGCATCAAGCATGCCAATCGCCCATTTGCGTAAATTATTGGGTATTCTTGGCATACTAAAAATGCTACAATGTAAAAAACATTAATTTGTTTAAAAATGTTGAAGCATTTTCGTTCACTTGACAACAATGTCAGTAAGACAAGTAAAACAAATTGACCGAATACTACACGGGACATGTCGAACCATGCATGCACGTGCAAATTGAATTTCACGTTGTCGACGATTAACAGTGCAAAAATAATCGATAAAATTCATGAATCCTGATAATACAGCTCAAGGCTAATACTACCTATATAATTTCATTACACAATGAATTCTTTAACACAACAAATACTATATGTACAAATCGGAAGTTTCTTTTTTTGTTCAGTATACATACATGTATTCTCAGAGTCATTTGTAAAAGATTGTCCACTTAGCCTTACATGAGAGTATGATAGAACGAGAGTGGATTTAAATAATACAGTTCACAACAATAATTTTACACTTGTTAATATTGGTGGTATTAATTAATACTATAACATTTTGATGGTCTTCATGTGCCTGTTTCCTGCATGCCAGTCTGAAGTGTGTAATTAATAAGTCTTAAAACTTATTTCTTGTTTCCTCTGATGCTCCATAACTGGCATATCAAAGGTCATGGTTTGTGATGTCCTGTCAGTGGAAAGGTGCTGACTGCTGCTGATTAAAAAGAGTAACCTATGCAGTGAGTTTTGTTGCAATTATGTCAAATACTGAACAGTCACCAATACTGTTTAAAACAACAAGACTGGTTTGTCTTGCAGATGAGTATACTTGTAAAAACTCAACTTGAAAATGCTGGGACACAAAAAAATGGAATCTTACTAGACCACTGTCAAAATTTTTCTCCCAGAATTCATCATCCTCTTCCTCTTCCATATCGTCAAACTTTTCCGAGTACTTGTCTAGGGAGAATTCACGAGGTGTGGTTCCATTGATGAAGGCTGGATTGATGACACCCATCCCGGGGCCGTTGTACGTAGGCATGTGTCTCTCATGCATCAGCTCCTGAAACACCAGTTCACATTGGAATCAGCCATGCTAAACATTCTAGTATTACAAGTACCAGGATTATATAATAAAAATAATGTTTCTGTTTAAAACCATAAGGTAAAATTCTCAATGTTTCGTCAATCAAATGCTGATTAGTCAGAAGAAAACTAAACATAAAAGCAGGAGTGCAGCATTTAAAACCAGGGCCCCATTTCACGAAGCGTTCTTAGCACTAAGATCACTTTAAGTGCATAGCTACCTTGGTCCTTATGCACTTACGGTGATCTTAGCTCTAAGAATGCTTCATAAAACGGACCCCAGGAGTATAAAAACAGTTGAAATGAAAAACAATAGGGATTTAAAATGATGATAAATGTCTCTATATGATGTATGGGGCCCCATTTTATGTAAAGATTATCGCTACAATCAAACAGTGTCATGATCAGTTTTACACTACCAGCTTTAAACTGTACAAGCATTCGATGAAAAATGTTTAATGTGATTGTAGAAAAATGAATGGTCGGTACCTTAGGTGGTTTTACTTTTAGCACTTATGGTAACTTCATGAAATGGGGATAAAGGATTGATACTTTTAACAGGAGCAGCTTTGGGGCCATTCACAATTTTTTGTTTTAAAACTACACTGGCCGTAACCGTCCTGCTTTCTAATGTATTGTAATATCAATGTCTTTGTTATATTATATGTATCACGATATATCACAATCCTAAAATTTGTATAATACCTATCCCTAGTTACAGTACTGGAACATGAGGATTAACTGGAAACAAACCGTATCAATTACGCTGCCATCAGATGCATCAATAACGTAGAATTGTTTGGACCCTGGTGGTTTGACATGAGTCTGCAGTGGCGCCCTCTCTCGGATATACGGCTGCCGCCCACCAATTCGCCAGAGACAAAATGCAGCAAGGCAGAAAATAATGAGGAGCCCCACAAGACAGAGGAGAATTATGAACCACACTTCTTCATAGAATTGTTTTTCTCCAGTCTGTTTGTCTGTTGTACCAACAGGCGTTGGAGTTGTACCTGAAACAGAGGAGAATTATGAACCACACTTCTTCATAGAATTGTTTTTCTCCAGTTTGTTTGTCTGTTGTACCAATAGGCGTGGGCGTTGTACCTGAAAATAAGGAGAATTATGAACCACACTTCTTCATAGAATTGTTTTTCTCCAGTCTGTTTGTCTGTTGTACCAATAGGCATGGGCGTTGTACCTGAAACAGAGGAGAATTATGAACCACACTTCATAGAATTGTTTTTCTCCAGTCTGTTTGTCTGTTGTACCAATAAGCATGGGCGTTGTACCTGAAACAGAGGAGAATTATGAACCACACTTCATAGAATTGTTTTTCTCCAGTCTGTTTGTCTGTTGTACACACATATGTAAAGCACTCTTGACATTGCAAGACATTTACTGTACCATGTCATTAGGGTCGAACTGAAACAATTTACCATAATGAACTTACCAATATTTCCACTGGCTTGTGGGTCAAAGGTCACAACTGGTGTTTCCGCTTCTCCTGAGTAAGTGATGAGCTGCACCACAAAGTTGATAACTGTAAAATCACCAAATCATCAAAACTGAACTCAAAATATTTAATAAACATATCTGAATAATATATACTGAACAACAAAAGAAATGCAAAAATTAATTTAGTTTTCTTTAATTTATTCAAAATTTTCAGTTTGAATCCCATTACGTTTTGTGTGTGTTAAAATTATCAACGTCTTGTGAACACTTTAAACCCATTTTGACAGTTTATTTACGGAATTAATTGTATCAAGAGAAAAAATATATATTAAAATATTCATATTTCTATCGTTTTTTAGTATATATAATACAACAACTATATGTCACAGAAAGTCAACCCAGGTGAATTTCACCTGGGTATATATATATATATATATATATATATATATATATATATATATATATATATATATATATATACTGAACAAAAAAAGAAACTTCCGATTTGTACACATAGTATTTGTTGTGTTAAAGAATTCATTGTGTAATAAAATTATATAGGTAGTATTAGCCTTGAGCTGTATTATCAGGATTCATGAATTTTATCGATTATTTTTGCACTGTTAATCGTCGACAACGTGAAATTCAATTTGCACGTGCATGCATGGTTCGACATGTCCCGTGTAGTATTCGGTCAATTTGTTTTACTTGTCTTACTGACATTGTTGTCAAGTGAATGAAAACACTTCAAAATTTGTAAAAAAATTAAAGTTTTTTTACATTGTAGCATTTTTAGTATGCCAAGAATACCCAATAATTTACACGAACGGGCGATTGGCATGCTTGATGCTGGCATGTCGACAGAAGACGTTGCAAGGCATGTTGAGAGTTCTAGTCGAGCGATACGAAATCTTCGCGTAAGATTTCGAACGACAGGAAGCACCAACGACTTGCCACGTCGTGGACGTCCACGTGTTACAACGCATGGTCAAGACCGCTATATCATGAACACGCATTTGCGCAATCGATTCCAAACTGCCACTGCTACTGCTGCTAACACACCTGGGCTTCATAATAACCGAATCAGTGGGCAAACTGTTCGTAATCGTCTGCGGGAAAACGGTTTACATGCACGACATCCTTACGTCGGATGCGTTTTAACGCAACGTCATCGTATAAATCATCTTAATTGGGCACGTGTACACACTCGTTGGATACGGCGACGCTGGAATACCGTGGTGACGGCAGGGTGCGCGTCTACCGTAGGAGAAATGAACGCTATACTGACTGTTGTGTTCTTGAACGAGATCGTTTCAGGGGTGGGGGTTGTGTCATGGTCTGGGCAGCCATTGCCCATGGTTATCGTTCACCACTAGTCGTCATTGATGGCAATTTAAATACTCAATGTTACCGCGATGACATTCTCGCTCATCACGTTATTCCTCTGTTCCATAACAACGCCAACATCTCGATTTTTCAGCATGATAATGCCACCTCTCATACAGCTAGAGACACTGTAAATTTTCTTAGGAGAAATAACACTGATTTCATTGATGACTGGCCCGCTAAAAGTCCTGATCTCAACCCCATCGAGCATGTCTGGGATAGTCTGGACAGACGATTGAGGCGTCGTCCCAACCCACCTGCTAACGTCAACGAACTTCGTCAAGCGCTCATTCAGGAATGGAACAATATTCCACAGGCAGAAATCAACACTTTAGTCAATTCTATGCGCCTTCGATGCACTGCAGTGGTCAATTCAAGAGGTGGTCATACCCGTTATTAAGTGGGTGTTGTTTTTTTAACCCCTACCACACTTGGTCAAAATTTCTCCCAGTTTCTGTTAACCTATGGCCATGATTTTTGCACCAAACGATGCATCATGGAACACTCTTTAAACGTATAGATAACAATTATTCCCCCGTTTTGTTTTCATCAAGTTATGTTCTAGCAAATTTAGCGGAAGTTTCTTATTTTGTTCAGTATATATATATATATATATATATATATATATATATATATATATATATATATATATATATATATATATGTATATGTATATATATATATATATATATATATATATATATATATATATTAATGTTGCTTACTCTAAGGTGTTGGAAGTCATGTTGTTGATCTTCACTGAAATGTTTACATACAGCTACTGCTTCATGACATATGGTTATAAAGACGTTTTATGCTGTTCCATCTATCAGGAATGTTGACATTTAATAATCATTGGTTAAACAATATTCATGCTGCAACAGGGAGTTATTATATGCTTCAATTTAGAATGTGATCGGAAAACCCCCCAATTTATACCAGACTGAGATTAATAGAGACATAAATATTAGCAGGCATGAATTATTAAAGAATTTAATTCAGCCATAACAGCCACTAATGACACTGAAGACATATGTAATAAGACTAAATGGCAGCTAAGTTTTGTTGCTGTTAATGCTATTTAAATGGCCTTTGCCAAATATGAATGTCACTAGTATTTCAACAATATCCACCTTGTGTCTTTGTTTCCCGTTCAACACCATGTGATGTTGTGATTCCTCGGAAAACCACTTTCCCATCAGCGACCAGGATATATTCTCGAAGGCGGCCATTCAGTAGAAATGATTTTGTCCAGTCAATCACAGCTTTGGTTCCATCCTTAGAGAGCCTTGGAAAAGCAGTATATACAGGCACTGCAAGAAAGACAAGTATCATTCACTAATCTGAGAAAATGCAAGTCTACAAGTTTAACTTTGTTTTTCATTTCAGATTTTTGTCACAAACAGTAATGAACATAAAATTCCAAATAATGTTACATTTATGAAAAAGAAAGCATAATATAGGCCTATGACAGGTACATTTTACTGTCTACTACATGTATATTTATGACTATCTTAAATTATTGTTACCCAAATGAAGTACATGTGTATTAAGTATATACTGTTGTCATCGGTCACCTACATACATGTATATAACTAAAACAAAAATTCCACAGAATCAAATGTTTCACCTACCATAAACCTTTTGGTGCACTGTGATGAACATCCATAGGTGCAACTATAACCAATGTTTAATGACCTAGAATTTATAGTTTGTGAGAAATTAATCTAAATGCAAAACTTTAATGAAAAAGTTGATGCTGCTGCCGCCATTGGAAAAGTAATACCTATATCTGGGGTTTTTACTTTGCAGAGGCAAGACAAAGATTGAGACATAGTGGACAGACTTTGATAGATTTTTAACTGGCAATGTAAAATGGAAATTAAAAAAGAAGTCTTAATATAGGCTTACTTTACAAGTGTCAAGGGGAGACTTAAAAAACACAATTCCAAATATGGCCCCCATATTTATACAGTGTACACAATGATTCAGTGGAACAGTTTTATAACACAGATAGTTGAATTCTGAACTCTGCTCTGACCTGCAGCAGTAGTTTCTGCCCGGACCCATGTAGGAAAGTCGACCACTCCAGCATTGTTTTCCGTCTGTAGCTGGAACTCGTACGCGACATATGGCGAGAGATCACTGACAGATGTGGTCAGCTCGAGCCCCTCGTACACTTTAACAGGATCACTGGGAACACACGACTCCTCGAAGGGCTGGGCAGTCGGTGGACAAGCTCTTCGCTGATACACCCAAAACCTGAGGACAACAAAGACAAGTAGGAAATAACATTACAGTCTTAATAGAATAGTAGTAATGTCCGATTGTAATGAAAAAGAAGCTTTTCAGTACCAACAGTGATTGATTATAATCAAAAATAAGATTTTCAGTACCAACAGAGATTGATTATAATCAAAAATAAGATTTTTAGTATCAACAGAGATTGATTATTATCAAAAATAAGATTTTCAGTACCAACAGAGATTGATTATAATCAAAAATAAGATTTTCAGTACCAACAGAGATTGATTATAATCAAAAATATTTTTTTTAGTATCAACAGAGATTGATTATTATCAAAAATAAGATTTTCAGTACCAAGAGATTGATTATAATCAAAAATAAGATTTTCAGGAACCAACAGAGATTGATTATAATCAAAAATAAGATTTTTAGTATCAACAGAGATTGATTATTATCAAAAATAAGATTTTCAGTATAAACAGAGATTGATTATAATCAAAAATAAGATTTTCAGAATCAACAAAGATTGGTTTCCCATGTGACTTTTAAAAGCATTGACATATCTTCTTTTTTTCCAAATGTTTATACAGAAACATAGGTCAGGTCATGGTACAAACATATCTTTAACAATACCAGACTTAATTACATGTATACAGAAACTTAACCATGATAGGTGAGAATAGAGCAGTATTGATTGGAATGACCTGCAGTGTTGGATTAATTCTGCAGCCATCTGATAGATGTTGGTGGATAATTTGTTTTTGTTATTGTTTTGTTTAATGACACCACTAGAGCACATTGATTAATTAATCATCGGCTATTGGATGTCAAACATTTGGTAATTTTTCTTAATGCAGCAAGGGATCTTTTATATGCACTTCCCCACAGACAGGAAAACACATACCATGGCCTTTGTCCAGCTGTAGTGTACTGGTTGGAATGGGAAAAAACCCAATCAGCTGAATGGATCCACCGAGGTGGTTCAATTCTGCGATGCAAGCACCTCAAGTGAGCACTCAACCGACTGAGCTAAATCTTGCCACTTGGTGGATAATAACACTAATTTAAAGCTAAATCTTGATCCCAGGCATCTTCACAAGTACATAAGAATTTCTTTTAGTTCCTTTTATTGGCTTCCAGAACATAATGTCAAATCCATTAGCCTGATGGTACAAGACATTTAAATATTACACACCTAAACAAAGTAGAAGACTTCCAACAGCAATAACTGACACCAATAACAACCACAGTAGTAACCCAGCTAGCAACTGAACCTTCTGTGTTTATCTGGGGGCGGGATGTAGTTCAGTGGTACAACGCTCGCCTGATGCGCAATTAATCTAGGATTGATTCCCGTCGGTGGGCCCATTGGGCTATTTCTCATTCCAGCCAGTTCTTCACAACTGGTGTAACAAAGGCCATGGTATGTACTATCCTGTCTGTGGGATGGTGCATATAAAAGATCCCTTGCTGCTAATCGAAAAGAGTAGCCCATGAAGAGGCGACAGTGGGTTTCCTCTCTTAATATCTGTGTAGTCCTTCGTCAGACACGCCATATAACCGTAAATAAAATATGTTGAGTGTGTCATTAAATAAAACATATCCTTCAATTCCTTCCATCTGTGTCTATCTGGAAGAACAATTCATTTGGTATCTAAAGTTCTTACCGTTTGATGATGCCATTACTGTTCACAGGATATTTCCATGAGAGAGCAGTACTGTTGTTTGTCACATCAGTAACCACCAGTGGTGCCAGACCTGTGGGTTTGGCCATCCCTGTGATGACCGTACTACTCCTGCTGTCAGTGCACCCTCCACCAGTGCAGGCCCTCACTTGCAGCAGGTATACTGTGAAAGGCTTCAGAGGTTGTAGAATTCCTACTATCTGATGAAGAGCTGTGTCAGAGGTTGCCTTAAAAAACAGATATCATGTAGTTGATAGCTTTATCAATATACTCTTCCAGTATTATTCTCATTGGACTAGAATGAAATAAAAGCATTGAAAGCATTTATGAAAATTCTAGGAAAACATGAAATAGATAATTCTGACACCTGCTTTCTATTAGCACAATTCTGGATACAGATATGATTTTCCATATCTGCATTTTCGCAAGTGGTTTACTATACAAAATTTGACATCGTCAAAGTCTACCCTGGTACCTTTAAGCTGAAAGTTAATACTTTATGTTATGAAGTAACCACACTAAAAAAAACTTGCATGCAGTTAAGAATTGCTCATCAATCAACATTTTTTAGCACCCTAAATGCCCACATGCAGAATCACATATATGGAGAAGGTACTCTGTAAATGCACTGTATTGATAAACTAACTTGGGAAACCGCGATAATGGACAGTAGGCTTAATAATTTTGTTATCCATCAGAAATCCCCTTTTACTTCACTACAACTATTAATAAAACAAGAAATAGTTAAACCTAGAAACAAATGTTTTTGATTAAACATCCAATTACATGTTACAAGAAACTATAATCAAAATACACCCAGCTCACATACCAAACTAAATCACCAATAAAGACTGATATATTGAGGTACATCTATGTTCACTAACCACAGATCTGTTGACTAAAATGTTGTAATGACGTATCACTCCGTTTGGTTCAAGAGGTGCTGTGATGTTCACTGTAATCGTGGTGGCTGTGACACTCTAAAAAATAAAATAGAATGAAGTAATGTAAACTACATTCAGCAGTTCAAAAATCTAAAAAAAAACAAATCAGATTATTCCAGGATACCTAGTACTGAGCTTTTATGACAATTATTAAAAACTCTTAAAAATGTTTACATAAAACTCAGAATGTATTACCATTTATTAAGAATATACAGCCATAAACTATACAAGAATTTCACGGAATTACTTGTCATACCTACCATAAACTTATTTGGTGATGCATTGCTTTGGTTGATGTTTACCTAAATTTATTAGATTTGCTCCAACCTGAGGGGGGATAAGTTACTCCCCTCTCCTCTTCATGGGCTCATATTTTTGAAGCTATCTTAGCACTAACAGGGCTCGACCTTAGCAGTAGCCCGGGGTGTTTTGGCTACCGATTTCTCACTCGGACTACCAATTGTCTAACCCTGGTAGTCCGCCAGGCTACCAAATGTTTTGGCATGTCCAGTCACTCAACAATCAACAAGACTTTAATTCATCGGTGTCTGAAATTCCACCTTTCATGTGTGTGGTCTCTGCTGCCAGGAGTCGCTGTAACTGTTAATTGCTCCCCTAGTGTGACCCACAGGTGGCGGTTGCGCAATACGATTTAGTGAAATAAAGGAGTATATTTGCCAGTACAGACAAAAACAAATAATTTGATGTAATCCAGTGGCCAGATATATCTGGTTCATATGGGTCATAGCATTTTCATTTGGGTCATGGGTTAACTATGCATAGTCATTTATGACAATCAACATCACGGCCCGTTGTTTTTACGCCTACTTATAACAAACGCTTTGTATGATCAAGACTACTTGCTGCCAGCTGAAGTCTGAACTAAACGATAATTCATAGCGGTCTATTTCCTTCTAGGCTACCTATGTAAATTGTCAAATTATTGTTTAAAAATTAATATCTATTACTATGTTAAATAAATGAAGAAACTGACGAATATTTTCAATGTTAAAAATATTCATCTTTCTTACAGATTAATTTTAATGAAATCTCTCTTATCATTTGCTATGGCTTTGCGTGATAACCTCGCTCAAAATAACATCTGACCTTGTCACGTGATAACACAAACACATATGGCGATCCCCTGTCTGGGATAATTGGCTTTTGGCATTTACAAGTTTATTGTCATCAATAAAAACCGCTATTGTTTTGGAATAAAGCCAAGTTTTGTTAAGATTCTTCAAAATTACACCTATTGAACATAGTTGCAGCCATTTTAAGTATTAAAATATATCGTGTGATTAGCAGACATACTGTTCTACTCATGAAAACCGTATGAAGTGTTTCAATAATATTTTGTAAGCCTTCATTACGAGATTAGGCCTAAAAACAATAAATAATAATAATAATGATAAATACTATTGTGTATTTTTGGAATCGTACCAAACAAGTTAATGCAGGTAGAATAGGTCGGTTGTTTGGTGGTTATGGTTAGATTAGTTTTTTCATAACATATTTACTCCTCTTTTGAGGCCATCCTTAAAAATGTTTCATTTTGTCCATTTGCTCATGATTTACAAAAACCCACCCTAAAACATTTAAATACAAATAAATTATTTCTCTTTTTTCTCTTTTTTTCCTCTTTTCTTTAAAAGTTGTGGGGATACCAATTTTTACTAAGGGTTACTAGATTTTATAACCTGAACAAAATTAAGGTCAAGACCTGACTAAGAAATCGTAAAACCATTGTAATCTTTGACGTCACTATGGTGTTTGCTGTAGTGACGTCATAGCCTACAATGGTTTTACTAATTTTCAGTGCTAAGATATCTTCAAAAATCCCCAGCCTGTATGCTTATGATTTATAGTCTGTCTCACTGTCCTACGAAAATGTTTTTAGTAAATAATTTCATAAGAAGAAAGTAAAAGTGTTTTGGAAATAACAAAAACACACTATTTTTGTGTGCAATTTAGAAAACAATTGTCTCAGAAATAAATAACTTGAAGTAAATTCCATAGTATGGCAAAAGGCTTCTGTGTGGGAAGGACTGTGTCATGAAAAGTATGGGTATAATATAATAGCACGTGATTAATAAAGGACAATAGTAACATTATTTCAACATTTGGTTGAGAGACACAGTTTAATTTTTGACAAGCTCATATTGACTGACATAGGTCATATTGACAGGCACCACTAAAAACAAATTTCCTGATAGCCAAGGATGGTATTATAGTTCTAAGATAGTTTCAAAACTCCCAGCCTGTATGCTTATGATTTAAGTAAATATGATAATATAATCAAACATGAAATGAAGAGCAAGTTACATCAACAAGTGGAGAAGAGACTGCAGTGGGAGCCGCTTCCTTGGTCTTCACAACAGTCCAGGTGCTGTCAGCCTTCCCAACACTGTTGTGAGCCGTCACCATGTACCGGTAGCTCTGGAACGGTTCGACCCGTGAGTCTTGGTCAGTAAACTTGAACTCAGTTCCGTTGTATGCCAGAATCGTATCTCCATATATTGTACCTGTTAAGTGAAAAAAGCAGTGTAATTATTTGTCTTCATATATTGAACCATAAAAAAAATGCAAACATTTTAACATATACATATATTTTTTTCATGATTTTGTTTTTCATGATAAAATTTATTTGGTAAGCAGATTGATAAAATGGGCCTAAAATGTTCACAAGACATTGATAACTTTAATGAACACTAAAACTAATGAGATTCAAACTGAATAATTTAAAATACATTGTATAACATTAAACAATCAACATAATTATATACTTAAAATTAATTGGAAATTTGCTAGTAAATTAAACACTGTTCAAATAAAGCAAAACATTCTTGTTACTGATAAAGACAGAAAAATTATGACCATGATATGATGTACCGGTAGGATATGTGAATGTCCAAATTTTTTAAATAGTTTTAATTATTACTGGTGACAGTGATTGCCTACCCACTGAGCTGTTAAAACTCACTCTAGGTTTTGAACACAGCATAACAGCATAGCATTGTACTGATGAATTAACAACAATGCCACCAAAGCTTATACTTAATATTTTTGAAATGCTAACATCATCAATAACATACCTGCTTGTTTGACAATGATAAGCTGTCGTCTAATCTCATACTTTGTTATTTGTCCGTTGGGTTTGAGAGGAGGATCCCAGGAGACCAGCACGCCATTGTGAGCTCCGTTTTCATTACCTAGTGGTAGAAGAGTTGGCGGTCTCTGTTCCTCTGGTCTGGCCTCTAGCGTCTTCACTGAGGCCGGTTCACTGAGCCCACAACCCCGCACAGTGCACGCCTCCACGCGGAATGTGTACTCTGTAAAATACTGCAGACCAGGCACAGTATAGCTTAGCTGATCCGGTTTCCCTGTGTACACCTTGTCATTCCCTCTGTACAGGTTATACCTAATGATGTCTCCGTTTGGTTGGATGGGAGGTTTCCACGTGACCAGGATGGATGTAGAGGTGGCCGGTAGCAGAGAAGGAGGATCCATGCCAGAAGGAGAAGATGAATATGTCTGTGCTTTGGAAGATGGACTCTCTATAGATCCCTTCCTGTTCCTCGCGAGCACAGTGTAAGAATATTCCTCCCCTGGTTCTAGACTGTAGTCGGTGTAGGTTTGTGAAAGACGGCCAGAAGAGCTGAGGCTGTTAGTGTAGATCAACCTGCCATCTCTTCGGACATCATAGGATGTTATCACACCATTTGGATTCACTGGCAAGTCCCAAGAGATCTCAATGGATGTTGAGCTCATTACTCGCAGGATGGGTGGCGCCATGTCTGTAGGAGGAGCATCAAAAGGCCGACCTACGACCTCTCCGCTTTCAGAACATCCACCACTGGTGCAGGCCTTGAGTGTGAATGTGTATTCTCTGTATGGTGTGAGCTTACCGACAATGAACTCCATCACGAGGCCTTCATACACCACCACACCATCCATTTTCAACTGATACAGAGATATCTCCCCATTGGTTATCCGCGGCTTGGTCCATTTGGCCCTGATTGCTGTGGAACTGACCGAAGTGACCACTGGTGCCAGCACCTGAAGAGGAGCTGCCTCGTTAGTCTGTATCAAGGTGGGCAGACTGGTCGTGCAGCCACCACCTGAACACACTGTCAGTGTGTACGAGTACCAGGTAAATGCCTCGAGTCCAGTGTCATTGTATTCAAAAGCAACATCTGGTAAGAAGCTCAAGGAAGCACTGCCGTTTCTCTGTATCTGATAACTCTGAATAATCCCATTAGGTTTTGTAGGAGCCGTCCACGTGACCTTCAGTGTGTTGGGATTCTCGGGTATGTAGGAGACGACAGGAGCTTCCACTCCTTGTGGTGCTGCCTGATTGGTGAACACGACTTGCCAAGGACTGTCTGTGGTGCCTTTAGAGTTGGTGGTCCTCACTCTGTAGTGGTACTCCTTGTGTGGCTCTACAGTGTTATCCACATAGCTGTTCTGTTCAGCATCAGTGTTATTTGTTTTGTATATCACAACAGGCTGAGACAGATCTCTCTTTCGTCTTTTTATGTTAGTCCTCCGCAGTATCTCATATGACAGTATCTTTCCATTAGGATTAGCTGGTTTTGACCATGAAAGAGCTACTTCAGAAGCCTTAACATTTGCAATTGATGGACTAGGTTGGGATGTTGGGGGAATTTCTGCTGTGGTAAATTTGTGGCCTACTCCTAGAGTACACCCAGCATTGGTACACGCCTCCAGCTGGACAGTGTACTCAGTGTAAGGAAAGAGTCGTCGGAACTCGAAAACACGGTTCAGTCCTTGATATATCGGCACTTCAGATCCAGCTTCATAAATCCGGTAAGTAGTGATAACACCATTAGGCAGAGCTGGGACATCCCATCTCAGAACCACGGCATAACCTGATGTAATTTTCTCAACCTGGAATTTGCCCAAGCCTGCTGGTGAAGCCTCGTTAGTAGTAATCCTGACCCATGAGCTGTTCACACTTCCAACACTGTTTTCAGCCTCCAGCAGGATCTCGTACTGCCAGTTTGGTAACAATCCACTGATAGAAGTGGCTGTCACATTTCCATTCACGTACACAGACTGAATGGAGTTCTGTGTGGTGGGATCAACAGACACAGCTCTGTAATGAACCTTGTACAGATTAATCCTTCCATTGGGTCTCCTCGGTGGTTTCCACGTAATAGATACCCCAACAGAACCTGTGGCATTCACAACCGGTTCACCAATGTCTTCTGGAACAGCTTCCAGAGTTCTTACCCTCGACCAGTCACTGTTAGTCTGACCCTTGGAGTTCAAAGCTCTTATTCTATACTCGTACAAAGTGAAGGGCTTGACATCTTTCCCAGCGTGAGTGAAATGAAGAATGCTTCCGTCAACTTGATTGATGATCAGTTCTATACCTTGGTTGTACGCTCTCTGATAAATCCTGTACATTTTGATCACCCCATTGGGCTTTCTTGGAGGTTTCCAGGAAATATCCACAGCATTTGATGCTTTAGCAACCACATCTGGTGGGTCTTGATTCTCAGGAGGGGCTTCCTGTGTCTTGACTTTTACTGCAGCACTGGTGCCACAACCATTCACAATGTCCTTGATACACACCTGCAGCCTCACTTCGTAGTCTGTGAATGGAAGCAGATTTGACACACTGACTGCAGTGAGCAGTCCAACTGCCTCTTCCACCTCCGTTTCTAGACCGACATTTAACAAGACTTTGTACTGGTCCACGGCAGCGACAGGAACAGTGACTGGTTGCCAGGAAACCGAGATGTCTGTGGCACTGAGAACCTTCACTACTGGTGGAGGGATGTCAATGGGTGTCTGCTGAGGCATGGTGACCACCACGGAACCGCTGGTTGTGTTCCCTGCACCCGTCGCAGCCAGTATGGAGTACTGGTATGTTGTGCCTGGACTCAGGCCTGTGTCTACAGCTGTCAGGCCAAGGCCATTGTAGATGATGGTACCACCTATAGTCTCATGTCTTGTAGCTTGGTAGTATACGATGATTCCATTTGGTGTGGCAGGTTCCTTCCAGTAGAGCTGAATGCTGGAAGAGTTCAACACAACAATTCTTGGAGTTTGGAGTCCTGTGAAAAAAAAAATTATACATTAATACCCCTTTAAAAAGGACACCCATAGGGCCATGTAAAACATCTGGTTTTAAGGGGTATCCTGTTTAGAAAGGTTCTGTTTTGTACCAATATTTAAAAAGGAACTATAAAAAATATCTGGTTTTGATAAAAGTTCAGTTTGCCGAGGGTTCAGTTTTGAGAGGTTACACTGTATAATTACTGGTGAAATTTAGGGTTTCTACTGATATCATTTTTTCAGTTAGTTTATATCAGTATATACGCTGAAATATAGATACATATTACAACGAAGGCATTAAAAAAATGTGATATCATCAGTTGTGTTTACATATCATCCTGCATATTTAGAAATGGTATGAATCCTTGGACAACACAGAATTTCCATCACCTAGCAAAAGATAGTTAGTTCAGTATAATGAGCAAGAAAAGCACATTATTGGTTACATTATAAAACCCTGTACCTTGAGGAACATCTTCGAGTGTTGTCACGGTGACAGTATCACTCCGAGTACAACCAGCTGAAGTGCACGCTTCCAGAAGCACTCGGTACTTTGTGTACGGAGTCACGTCTGAAAATAACATCATGACACACTGACCAGTTTATTAAAGAAACATTATATTTAATAACACCTCAGCACATTGAGTAGACTAAAAATTAATCCTCTGCCACTAAGGCCTTCGATTACCATTAATTAACAGGGTTGAAATTGGCTGTTAATCCTGCGAGATTTTTGGTCCAGAAAGCAACAAAGTCTGCCAGCCTGATTCAAAACCTGCAGAACCAAATATGATTGCTGGTTGGACAGGATGACAAACAAAAAATATCTCTGACATATTGACCATCTAAAACCAATTGGAAAGGCAGTATTTCAACATACAATATTTGCTCATGGAAAAATGTTCCTGTGCATATATTGCACTTGGCATATGTTTAATCGTAATGAAGTATAAATCAAATCATTCAAGCAATTATTTATTGGTTATTTGTAAACAATAATGAAATGATTTCCACAATTATTGTATGTCCACTTAAGTCACACATTTTATTCATTTACAAATTTTACAGTTAGTTTGAGACCATTTTATTTGATGCACAAGAACTTTTCCCCATAAGTATATATATTAATTAATTAACTGGAATTAATTCACTAATTAGCTAGGATTAGTTAATTATCTGGGATTAATTATTTCCATATAATTATAATCATTTATAATAAATCTCACAAGACATTCACAGGATTTATAGAATAAATCATTAAAATTATTAAAGTTCAAACCTCTATCAATCAAATTTTAAATTTCAATAATACTTTTAGATCTAAGAAAGAGATTTTGTACATATTTCATTTTGAAGACAGGTTGTTGTTTTCCAAAACTGATATAGATTACTCTTTTGTCTTACATGCTGTTAGATCTATTTTTTATATGTTAAACAAATATAAATTTTATATAAATACTACATACTAGTAACAATAAGCATGCGTTCATCTTCAGTCTTGTTGTAGAAATTGTCAATATCCAGGAAGATTATCCTGTACATGATGATAACCCCATTAGGCTTTCCTGGGGGTCTCCACTTAATTTGCAACATGGAGGAAGTTATCACATTGACTGTTGGAGAAACAACTTGCTCTGGTGGGGCTTGAGCTGTTGCAACACTAACCTGAAACACAAGAGTTGATTAATTGTACACGGTGAGCCATACCGGTGCAAATGTGTTTACCTAAATATTGTCTTCCAAACATATTTTGTTTTCATTTTACCAAAATGAATAACAATTTCACAAGTTGATTAATTGTACAAGGTGAGATATAATGGTGCGAATGTGTTTGGCAAAAACATTGTCTTCCAATCATATTTTGCTTTCATTTAACCAAAATAAATAACAACTGCACAAGATGTTGATTAACTGTACACTTAAGGTGAGCAATAATGGGGCAAATATGTTTTGGGAAAACACTGTCTTCCAATCATATTTCTTTTTCATTTAACCAAAATAAATAACAATTTCACAAGAGTTAATTAATTAAACAAGGTAGGCAATAACAGAACAAATGTGTTTGGCAAATAATTGTCATCTAATCATATTTTGTTTTCATTTTAACCAAAATAAATAACAATTTCAATAACATGAGATCAGTTATTTGCAGTTTTCAGTCAGTGATCATGTTTAAACTGGACGAAGGTTAAAACAAAATGATTGATCTGATAACTCACAACATTGCTGTCTGTACATCCAACACTAGTGCAAGCAGTCAGTATATAGGAGTAGGTACGGTATGGGACAATAGCTGAATCATCAGTAAACTCGGTCTTCAGCCCCCGGTACAGCTCAATGGTGTCCCTCTTCAGCACATATTGAGTTATCTCCCCTGAAAAAATATGTTTCAAGAACTGCCATATCAAATTATAACAGCAAATGAAAAGTAAAAGTAAAGTTTGTTTTATTTATACTAGAGCACATTGATTTTTTTATCTTATCATCGGCTATTGGACGTCAAACATATGGTCATTCTGACACTGTTTTTAGAGGAAACCCGCTGTCGCCACATAGGCTACTCTTTTTACGACAGGCAGCAAGGGATCTTTTATTTGCGCTTCCCACAGGCAGGATAGCACAAACCATGGCCTTTGTTGAACCAGTTATGGATCACTGGTCGGTGCAAGTGGTTTACACCTACCCATTGAGCCTTGCGGAGCACTCACTCAGGGTTTGGAGTCGGTATCTGGATTAAAAATCCCATGCCTCGACTGGGATCCGAACCCAGTACCTACCAGCCTGTAGACCGATGGCCTGCCACGACGCCACCGAGGCCGGTACGACAGCAAATGAAAAAATAAATTACGGTATGATTAAGACACCATAGTTTGTTATCTTTTAGAATGAATTCATTTTCTACTCCAAAAAACCCAGCATATATATTTGAAAGAAATATACTAATGTAAATCAAACCAAATGAAATATTATTCCGCAGAACAAGATGTTATAAAGCTTGTCTGTCAAAGGCACTCAATGTAACCAAAGAGACAGCATGTCTTAATATCCAAGATAATCATAATTTTTTTTTACAATATTTTACTCCAAAAATATAATTAACTGGTGCCTCTTTGATACTTGTATTTCCTAATATACTTTAAGTGCATTATTTAAGAACCTAAATGATTAAACAAAATGAAATGGAATATTGTTTACTGAATATTACAACAAACCATTAGGTTTTCCCGGTGGATCCCATGTAAGGTATATCTTGTATAACATATCTGGCTGGACCCTGGTCACTGGCGGTCTGACGTCCTGTGGAGCGGCCTGTAGAGAGGTCACCTCGATGAAGTCACTCGTCATCACACCCGCACTGTTTACAACGGACACGGAGTACTTGTACCTCGAGTGTGGAGATAGACTGCTATCTGAAAACAGAATTCTTGATTAATGACATGTCAATACACAGTTTGATCATGTACTTTGACTATGGTGACAGACTAAGATAAAAAAACAGAAAATAGAATATTCAGACATTAGCTGCATGCAATTTAAAGATTTAAAAGCATCAGAATATATAGATATACATGTAGATAAGAAACATGTTACAGTGTGGACACGTTTCCTTAATTTCATAACAATAATCTTGACATTAGTATTTAACACCCTCACAACACAATCAATAAAGTTTTGCAGATTATTTATTTCTTGTTCCAGCTGGTGTTACACAAGTGGTGTAATAAAGGCCATGGTATGTACTATCCTGTCTGTGGGATGCTGCATATAAAAGGCCCCTTGCCAGAGTAGCCAGTGTGGCAGCATCAGGTTTCCTATTATTATCTGTGTGGTCCTTAACCATGAAATGTACGATGCCATATAATAATACTTAAAATGTGTTGAGTGCATCTTTAAATAAAACATTTCTTCCTTTAATTATTACTATGGTTATTACCTGTGTAAGACATCTCCAGACCAGAGTAAACCGTTTTGACATCTGAGAAGCAAGTGGTGGGGGGTGATGTAGGCGATGTCTTCTCAATGTAGCCCGTCACCGCCGTGCAGCTGTGTGCCGACGTGTTGAAGTCACAGCGATTGCAGAACGCACTGGCTGCTTGATGCTTCTGGCAGACCACACCGCTACCACAACCTGCAATCACAAACACGTGATAGGAATTAAGTAGTCACTCTTCAGTTGGAATAGACACTTGGGACCAAATTTATAAACACTGGTTTTCTCTTACACATGTGTAACTAGATGGGATGGGAAGGGTTCAGACACGCCCACCCCAGGTTTGGTCTCTGACATCATCAGTGGTCAACTCCGGGGCGGGCGTGTAACTAGATCTATTTACAATGCTTACACACCCGCTTTTAAGAAAAATGGTATTAATTCAGCTACTATGACCAAGAATCACCAGCGTTCAGATCACTTTAATTGCATAACTACTTTATGTATTTAAGGCGATATTAGTGCTATGATCGTTTTGTGGAACAGGGCCCAGAAACTCTAGATTTGATAACATTGACAATTTAAGCCAAAGAATTGTAAGTAATGTATAAGTTAATGGTAAGATAAAAAGGTGTATTTTACACTGTCTAATAAATACTGGTGTATGCACTATAATACGTACCTGACATTGTCACGGACCGGTCAGCACACACCTGAGTGTCTGAATTGTAGCCAACGTAATTACAACAACTGAGTCCCTGAGAGACCTTCTCTAAACCACAACACTGCTCATTAGCAGATGACCTGTCTGTTTCACTGGAATAGTAATGAACCTGGGAAATAAAAAAACAAATTAGTTGGCAATTAAAAAGTCAACCATGAATATAATTACCATACTAGATTATTCTATCTCTTATATATCCTTAAAACCCCCAGCTTTAACAAATTAAAACATAAACATTTGTGGTACGTCTATTTGCACAGTTAAAGTCAGGTAAAT
Source organism: Gigantopelta aegis (assembly GCF_016097555.1). Lineage (NCBI taxonomy): Eukaryota > Metazoa > Mollusca > Gastropoda > Neomphalida > Peltospiridae > Gigantopelta > Gigantopelta aegis. The sequence continues at coordinate 100,766,170 of NC_054702.1, read as the reverse complement.
GTGTTAATTGCAGTGGACAGTTTGGATACGACATCAAAATAATCACATATGTTGCATATCGCTTTGTGATATGTTAATTTTCACGTTATTCTCTTGAATGTGTAAGAAATAAAAGAAACATACCTTGGTATGACCAGTATCGCTGACTCAAGACAGACAGGTCTTGTTGTCAATATTCCACATATTTTGTATATATCACTGTGTGATATGGTAATTCCAGTGTTGTTCTCTCCAATGTTTGTGTAAGAAATCAAACAAACTTATCTTGGTATGACCAGTATCAATGAGACAACACAGAAAGGTCTTGTTGTCAATATTCCACATATGCTGCATATCACTGTATGATATGGTAATTTCACATGTGTTGTTCGCTCCAATGGGATGTAAGAAATAAAAGAAACCTACATTGGTTTGACCAGTATCACTGACACAACACAGAGGTCTTGTTGTCAATATTCCACATATGATGCATATCACTGTATGATATCATAATTTCACTTGTGTTGTTTTCTTAAAAGCAACCTACCTTGGTATGACCAGTGTCACTGACACAACACAGAGAGGTCTTGTTGTCGACATACTGAGATCCACAGCACACTCGACCAATCTGCTGTATGTAGGCCTCCCCGACACTTCCTCCACCACAACACACAGCCGTGTCCTTCACAACCTGTCGGCCACAACACTGCTGACCAAACCGCATCGACAACTTCCCTAACAAAAAGCAGAACAAATATTAGTAACCAAGGTTATCATCTTAATCTTTCTCATCTTTCTTGTGTAAGTTGCACTAAAAGTTCTAATCACAGCAAGAAGGCTGCATTCAATTTAGCCAATCAAATAGCACAAAAAAAGCAACAACAACACACAAAAAGGAATTTTGGCAAAGATTAATTTATGTATTACACATTTTTTCATAATGTGTCCTTCATGATTTTGCAGCCAAAGTTTCATTATTAACTTAATTCATGGCTTTTTATTTTGCTTCAAGTAAAGCTATAAGCTAAGCTGGATGACCATTTACCTTTTTTTTCAGAAATAATTACAATAATAGTAATTTTGAAAAAGTGTCATTGTTTCTTTTTGTTTTTTTAGCTTTAGGAACAGTGCTCAGCATGGTTTTTAGAAACAAACAATAAAACACCAGGTAAAACAGAAATGTATCAACAACATATTGATAAAGCCCTCTTTTCTTTGTGTATGTCATTATTACCTGCACAACATAACTGTGACCCAAGGGAGGAGAAAGGAATAACCTCACAGCATGTGTCACCATAACCAATGGAGATGCGATCTTCCACAGAGTCAGGACAACATATTTCTCCACTTCGAACTTCAACATATCTAAATCAATTAAAAACAAAGATAAGTATTCAATTCAGATTTGCTTGCTTTTGACTATTCAACAACTTTACAATGCTTTAATTTTACTGACTGTCATTGATCTGTCAAGTTTTGACTTCTGGTGACATGAAAACATTTTGTAACAAAAATAATTACCATAAAATTAATGTAGATATTCTGGAAGGATTATAACTGAAATACAAAATATGTTTAAAAATCTAAAATAATGTATGTTATGCAACTATACTATTGATACTTCAAAAAATGTATAAACAATGTACATAAATAATATGTTAGGCTATATGAATTAATATGAAACTACAGAAACATTCTACACTTGTAACATATTCTGTGTGACATATCTGGATTATCAAATATGGAATATATCTTGTATGTAATAACCAATTTACCTGGTTCCACAGCACTGATAGTTGCGTATGGGAGAGAAGAATTTTCCACCACAGCAGACAGCATCATCCGATGGTTTCAGATCATAGCGACTCCCACAGCACGCGAACCCAGCCTTTATGTCATGGATGACATCGTCACAGCAGATCCTGGCTCCTGAGAAACATGTTGTTCCACACAGACCCTGCAGTGGTCCACACTCGATGTACGTGCACTTCAACTGTTCTGGGCTCGGTGATGTATTAGATCTAAAACCAAAAACAAAAACATTTTCAGTCAGAGTGTACAATGATGTTTGACTTAAAAACTAGGTTGTTTTCCCTGTCTTGCAATGACCATGTGTTCAATGTGGGGACTCTATGGCATCAGAAAATGGTCACTAGCTTAGTTTTGGTACTTCATGTTAAATTAATGATGAGAACCAGTCAAATTGGTAGAAGGTGCTCATGACAAAAATCTATGAACTTAATGATGTCTTACTACAACTGCAAAAATATCTAAAAAAAATAAATTTGTTTCATGACACTACTAAAACACATTGATTAATTAATCATCAGCTACTGGAAACCCCCACTCCCACCGCTCAAGCAAAGTTGTTTTTTTTCAATACATTTTCCAGGGAAGCATGTCTCGACCCCCCCCCCCCAACCCTAAACTTCACTTACCGTAGTCTAAGTACCCCCTACTAAACTTCCTGCACACATGCCTGTATAGTCTTTAAAACAAATCTGCTACATTTTTCTAATAGCAATAAGGGATCTTTTATAAGCACTTTCCACAATCAGAACAGCATACACCACAGCCTTTGACATCTCTGTCATGGGGTACCGGATGAGTCAGAGAAAACCCAGTGGTCCACTAAGTAGGTTTGATCCTTCAACACAAGCACCTCGGACATGCCTTCTACTGATTGCTGCATACTAATGCTGTTGAACATTTCTAGGTGTCACCACTTCCCATTTTGTGCTTATGAAATATCACCATGGATAAAAGAATTTAAATGTGATTGAGTTCTTGGTTTTAAATTATGCAAGACTTACTCATTGTTACAATCTTTCAAATTCATCCTTCTGATGTCGTATCTCATGATGATCCCATTCGGGTGTTCTGGAAGTTTCCACTGCACCAGTATTGTTGTAGAATTAACAGGTGACAGAGTAGGAGGAAACACTCCCCGAGGTACTGCCTCAGAGGTAGTCCCCGGGGCAACTTTACTCTTGGTGCATGCAAACACTGTACAGGCTTCAACCTAAAACAGAAATATAAACATTTAATATTTAATTTTTATGGTGTCGGGATGCAATATATCTTGCTGGGTTATATTTTTTATTTCAGTTTTTTTGACAAAATATTTACCTTATGTTTTTATCTGACAGCTTATATATTGCTTATATTATGGTCTCCTGTTAAATTGAAAGCATAAACAAAATCAGTCCAATAAATATAATATAGCACAATAAGAACTAGACAAACTATTCTAAGCTTAGCACAGAAAAATACACAAAATTCTGATATTCTTTACTGACAAACTCTTTTCCAAATTGAATTAAACAATTAAAGCCATTTGACTTTGTACCTAATATCAATACCAGAGTATCAACCCCTGCAATTGCTCACAGCAATCAACAATGCCGTGTAGTTTTTAATTCTCCACGGCACTTTTGTTTGTTGCTGTGAACTATATTCAGATTGTTTTCCATAGCATGATTTTTGTGTCTAAACATTTTCTTAATTGCAGGGATTGGAGTATTATGAGTTATCTAGTTAGATGACAATATTTGAGGGATTGGAGTATTATGAGTTATCTAGTTAGATGACAATATTTAAGACCACTGCCTAAGCCACAAACGTAAGATTTGTCTCAATTTTGAAGTTTCTGTGAAACATTATGGACAATGAGGCTTAATCTGTTATATATTTAAGTTAAAAAGACAATTCCAAAAAATATATATATGCGACTACATTGTCAAAAGTCAATGCTAAATGTGAAGCATGTCAATATATATTTTTAAAAACGAAACACCAACAAAAAACACATGAGTAAATCCCTAAACTCACGTAAATGTTATAAACAGTATAAGGCTCTAGGCCAGTAAGAATCATGGATCCTGGCGTTGTTTGATTGGTTGGTATTTGTTCCTTGTCCACATAGACGGTGTAGTTCTGTATTTCACCATTGGGATTCTGTGGGGCGGTCCAGGCAACTCTCAGAGACGTATCACTGATCACTGTCAGAATGGGTGGAGCTAGACCAACTGGTGCTACATGTACAACAAAATAGAACATTTACAAGAAGTAAAATCATATTTATACATCTATTTATGGTCATATCAGGACTCAAACTTAACAACGGCACCAACAACAATTACTATAGGCCAAAGGCACTGTTGTGCCACTGGATAAAGATTAATGTCATCAGTAAAACTCCTCAACTACGAAAAAATGTGGACATTATCTCTCAGTATTTAACATTTAACATATATTTACATACAGCAAAATAACCTTTCAGTCATGTTTATTTGCAGCAGAAGTAACTTTAAAAAATATTGGTATAGGCAGGTAGTTTTTTAAAAAGTTGCCATGGGCAACACATTTTTAAGTTCGAGCCCTGCATATGAAAGTAAGTTTTATTATTTTTATTATTACTTTCATTATTATTATATTAACTTGATCATCATCACATTCAGCACCACTATTATGATATGCATATTATGATCATCATCACCACTAACATTATCACAACACCATCATCATCATCATCATCATTACATCATAAACAAATATGAACCAGGGTCTTGAAAAGTAAGAAAAAAAGTATATATATAATGGTAAAAAATTACTTTCTCAAACAAATAATTAATATTATAATGTCTAAAATTCCAAATAGGGAATGAAAGCCCCCACAAAAAACATGTTTATTATTCCGATTACAATTAACCCCCGAAATTTCACCAGTAGTTTAAATGACTTCCTCAGGAAAATGTTACACTAATGTTTTCCTTCCAGAATTACAGTCCAGTATACATATCTGTACTGAATAAACGACCTTGTGGCGTAAAGATCAGGGCCCCATTTTATGAAGCAATCTTAACACTATGACCACCTTATTTGCATATCTACAGTACATTGTGCACTTAAGGTTATCTTAGAGCTAAAATCGCTTCATAAAACAGAGCCATGGGGGAAATGGTGGGGACGATTTACTGGATGGGGGGGGGGGGGGGGAAAATGCCCTGAAAGGCATATTTGAATATTGTTTCTACAAACCTCCATCTGAAGTTCTGCCTACAACAGGCTTGCTGGTAATACTGGCTCCACCAAATATAGTCACAGTGAGCTTGATGGTGTAGTTGACATTTGGAACCAAGTCGTGCAGTTCCAGGCTTGTACTTGATGGGTCCGCTTCCTTTGAGATGACCTGACCCTTACTTCTAGCATCCACGGTAAGATTCTGAACCTCTCCCTGGAGTTCCACTGGAGCTAAAATGAAATAAAGGATTTTTTAAGATTAACAGTCTGTGGCAAATGCTAAACAAATTTTGTAAAAACTAAATTAAAGTTTTTATTGTTGTAATTTTTGATTTAAAACAAAAATGCAGTAGAACCGTTTTTAAAATGATAACACAATGTTCATTTATTTTTATTTTGTTAAAATTTTCTTATACATATATTTTCTTACACACCCACTGGTGAGATCATTTGTTATTTTTGATAACACACTTGGATACACATGTTAACAATTTCAAGACATACGACTGGCTGCTCCTAAGTGATGTCCAGGTCACCAATGCCATACATCCAATGAAAAAAACAGCACAATCGAAATCAATTACACTGTGACGTATAGTTAACCTAACAATCATTTGTCTGTGATGTGTAAGTTAGCTACAAGTGCAAAGGCTGTAAATAACCTTTAATCGAAAAAGATGTTAAAATGTGCTTAAAATCTGGTTTTTGAGGATATGTAAGAAATAGAATAATATATTTGTGACCGTTAGATACAATTTATCTTACAAGTCGTTGTTGAAAAATGTATCAAACTTGCTTTCGCTTGTTAGATACATTTTAAAACAACTCGTTGTAACATAAATGGTATCTAACGGCCACTCATGTATTATTTTCTATATATACAGTTGTTAGGGTTTTTTTAATAGGGAGTTTTTTGTTTTAGTTACTGGTCCTTTTTTAATGCCAAAAGCGCCATACTTTAAAATATTCTATGGGCACTGAAACAAGTTACACAATTCTTTTTCCAATAATGGTTTCTGACCAGTAATTGAAAATTTAAAAAATACAACCAGAAGACAATTACGTGGAAGAGTCCATTCCACACGCAGGGTCAAATGACTAACAGTTGAGACAGTGATGTTGGGTGGTCGCCGTGGTAATCCCCCAAATGTGGTCACTTCCTTGGAGGGCTGACTGGTGATCTGACCGATCTGATTGAAGACAGTGACTCGGTAGATGTAAGTTGTAAACATGGGCAACCCACGGTCCTCGTAGAAGAAGGCTGTCCCAGAATACACACTCTGCCATTCCAACAGGTCCGAAACAGATCCTGAAACAACAGACATTATACATGTGCATGTCAGAGCCATAGCTAGTGGGGGGTGGGAGGTAAGGGGGCAGTTGACCACCCCAAAACAGATCCCAAAACAATTTACTGGTTATTGATATTGACGTTTTTTGTATGTAACCTCCATCAAATGGCTGCAAAATGATATTTCAGAGCCCCTTAGTGTCTTGCACCTTCCATGCTCGTTTGTTCCAAGAATTCATCTGACCCTCCACACAAAAAATCCTAGCTACAGCCCTGCATGTGTAAGGGGGGAAGGTTCATGTTCCTCAGGAAAATACATTTTAAAAAAAAGAACATTTGCTTGTAGCAGGGGGTGGTGGCTTTAACCCTCAACACCCACCCCCTCTGCACATGCACATGCATTAACATTTTGAAGAAATACATAGACACCTTTATAGAGAAAATATATAATGTCATAAGTAGCTACCAGAACCTGTTGAGAGGAAATGAGAGCACACTGTTAATATTAAGTAAAAATCACATATCACATGGGCTATACAAAGAAGCCAGACTGTCAGAGGTGATGCAGCCAAAAACAATAGTATGGAAAATTGGAAAATGAATACTTCTGTAAATTAAGACCACTGCAAACAATATTTCCAATAAACCAAACCAATCCTTTGTTTCTATCATATTTCCAATATACCAAACCAATCCTTTTGTTTCTATCATATTTCAAATATATCACACCAATCCTTTTGTTTCCATCATAGTTCCAATATACCAAACCAATCCTTTTGTTTCTATCGTATTTTCAATATACCAAACAAATTTCTTGTTGAATTACTTTAGAATATTATATTTTTGTAAAACGCTGGCCAATTACAAAAGCATTTATGTTCATGGCAATAAATATGTTTAAACCAAAAGCATGCAATAATCATGCAATGAGAAAAAACCAGTTTGTTTTGTTTAATAACACCACTATAGCACATTAATTAATTAATCATCGGCTATTGAATGTCAAACATTTGGTAATTTTGACACGTAGTCATCAGCGGAAACCCGCTACATTTTTCCTAATATAGCAAGGGATCTTTTATATGTACCATCCCACAGACAGGATAGTACATACCACGGCCTTTGATATACCAGTCGTTGTGCACTGGCTGGAACGAGAAATAGCCCAATGGGCCCCCGGCGGGGATCGATCCCAAACTGACTGCGCATCAAGTGAGTGCTTTACCACTGGGCTACGTCCCACCCCATGCAATGAGAAACCCACCTGAGTGTGACACAATATCAAAAACACTCACCGTCAAGAGGCTGTCTCACTTTTTGTCTGGAGAGTTCAAAACTGACCGAGGGGCCTCCTGGTTGTTTGGGTCTCTGCCACAAGACGGAGATCATTGACTGGGATATCGCAGTCGGGGTCGGTGGGTCCTGACCCACTGGGATGCTTGCATCCGTCCTCACTTGGAAAGGCACACTCTCTGTACATCCACCAGCTGTAATGAACACTAGGAATGACTATCTTTGATTTTAAAGTTATTATGAAAAGAATCTGCTATGATTAAATATAATTATATCATGTAATTGTTATTATTACAATGGTTTCAGTGAGGAGAAGGCCATACTAGAATTACATGTACATATACTGATGGAAAGAAATAAAGGATCACACAGATAGCAACAAGAAATAATGACTGCATTAAAATCAATCTATATTGTCAGAAATTGACTGGGAACATATAAGCAGGACAGTCAACACTACAGACATTTAATCCCATATTACAACTTGGTATGAAATATAGACATAACTACACTAGTTGTGAATTAAATTTGGTCTCCAATTTGATGTGTTCCCTTATTTCTTTCTATGAGTTAAAACACAAAGTCTACATCATGATATCAACACAATATTTTGATCATCTACCTCTATTCATAATAATGCTTTAAAATTTTCTTTCATAATAGGTTATGATCAGGTCAAAGGTTAATACCCTAACAACCAGCACCACCATCATACGTACATGTACAAGCGGTGACAGTGACAGCATATTTGGTGAATGGTATGAGATTGGTTACATCAACCGTCAGTGTGGTCGTGTTTCGTATCTCTATCTGTGGCTCTGGTAGTCTGATGATGTACGACTCGAGAACGCCGTTTGGCTGTATGGGAGGTTTCCAGGAAACACGCATCGATGTTGGACCCAAGATATTCACATTAGGGGGCAAGACTCCAGCTGGACCTAAAAAGGAAAAAAGTGGTTCATTAACTCTGAATTGTTTGCTTTTTCCCATTTTAAGTCATTATTAACAAGGTTTGTTTTGGTAGATTTAGACTTCTACCTATAACAAAATGTTATTGATTTGTATTTTTCATTTGTAACAGTTGATCTGTTTCCTTCAGTTCTATGTTTCAAATGTGTACCACATTCACACCTTCTCAAACTTTAAAATATGACTGATTATCAGTTAGTTACCTTACAAAATGATTTTTAAAAAATACTCACTAAATAAAAGAAGAATACATAATATTGATATTAAATTCATATAACTGGCTAAACAAAACAATTGTTGTGTGATATTTTTCAGGGTCAGAATAGCACTATCTTGGAACCTCAAATAAATGATGTTCTCAACTATGTGAAATAGACATTTGTCTTTTACATATAGCTGCAGGTCAAATCAACACCTGGTGTCTTTCATCCAGAAACAACTACCCAACTTGTAAATAGTACACTATGTGTTGGGAGAAGATATGTTTAGAAAGAAGAAAAAAGACTACAACTATGATTCTCACAAATAAACGTCTCTGAAAAAGCCTACAAATCTGAACGACAAAACCGTAATATGGTCAGGGCCGTATCTCTGCACATTGTAGAGTCAAATGGGCATTTGGCAAAATGGTTCTTGATTCTGTGAATCTCTATCTAGTGTCTTGTCTATAGGAGAACAGCCACTCCTGAGGAGATCCTTTATTGGAGATTCCACCCTTCTTGCACTGCTACAGAGGACAGCCACTCTCAGACTAATTTACTAAATCAAAACTAGCACAGTACAGAAGGAAGGAAATGTTTTATTTAACGACACACTCAACACATTTTATTGACAGTTATATGGCATCAGACATATGGTTAAGGACCACACAGATATTTTCTAGCAGCAAGGGATCTTTTATATGCACCATCCCACAGACAGGGTAGTACATACCACGGCCTTTGATATACCAGTCATGGTGCACTGGCTGGAATGAGAAATAGCACAGTACAGAGTTCCTTAGAATAAGATGACTTACGTGATGACATAGTGGTGACCGATCCCCAGGCTCCTGCACCAGTCCCGGCGGTGTTGGTAACTCTAATACGATAATCGTACTTTGTAAACGGAGACAGTGCGGCTGATTCATCAATGTATGCTAGTTCCGCTGTTGCTGGAAATGATGCCACAAGTTCGACATTATCCGTGTTGGTAATCTTCCGCTCCAATGAGTACCCAGTTAAAAGACCGTTTGGATTGGCTGGTTTAGACCACCTGACTTCAACCGAGGCTGGAGTGGGTGACTTCAGAACTGGCGCTGCTATACCATCAGGTGCTAAGAAAGCAATAAATACCAGAAATTAATGTTTATTAATATTGCTATGGATATACATTTGTGGGGAAAAATTCCAAACAAAGAAAACAAGAACAGAAAACAATTTTGACTGTTAACATAGTTCCTAAAAATACAAAAGATTAAAAACACTTTTGACTGTTAAGATATTTCAAAGATATATAAAAGATAAAAAAGAAAACATTTCATGTCAAAACAAATTCTAAAATATTTAAGCAATCCACCAAGATATTTCTACATTAGCTCAGTTGGTAGAGAGCAAGACTAGACAGAGGGTCCACAGTTCAATTGCCCTCAGTGGAGGTATATTTATCAGCTAAATTAATGGTTAAAATGTGGACCAGACTACTATCCTTACAGGAATATGCATTTGTTTGAGGCCAGGTGAAGTTGAAAAGAAATATGAATACTACATGTAGCTACCATCAATTTCTGTAGGCTAAAGAGAGAAAGTAAACAATCACAGACTGTCCCAAAATCTTGTTCCAGCTAGTAAAACTACAGTTTTCAATACTCAAACAAAACATTAGAATACAAGTATTTGCAGTTCACCTGCTTCTAAGGTGCGGACTCTGCTTGATTCACCACTAATAGTACAGCCAGCCAGGGTGCACACCTCAACAATGAAAGAATAGAACGTGAATGGAGTCAGGCCGTCAGCCTGAAACACTGTGATATTGCCTGGAACCTGTAAAACAAACACAAATTTCAACAGACTATTAACCAGGTGCAATGTTTACCTAATAGAAATTGTAATGTTCTGTGTGTACCGTATAAAAATATGTGTTTTGAAAATTTTAATAAAACTGAATTCAAAACAATTTATATTGCTTAATACAGTTAGGAAAAAATCAGTTCAGAAATCCACTAAAAATTGTTAATATATTTCAATAAGAATTTGCAAAACATTTCAAGTATTTCAATAACCTATGCTGAAGATGTTATTAAACTATGCGCGTAACTTACTAAATTTCACACAACAAGCATCATATATAAGCATGTAGCTTTTTATAAACATTTATATAGTCTCCATATTACAGTTAAAAGGAAATGTCAAGGACTCACAGTTGTCCTTCGATCACCATTCTGAAAGATGTTATATTCCTTGATGATGCCATTGGGGTTGACAGGTGGACTCCAGTCCAGGCTGATGTATCGAGCTTGTACAGCTGTTATTGTTGGTGGGTCAAAGCCAGTTGGCTCTGGAAGGAAATAACAAGGTTTAATGTTAATAATGATCAACTATTACATATCTGACAAATTTCAAATTTCAAAGAAAACTATAAATTAAATTTGTCAGATTAAAAATGTAATGATAATGTAGAAAGTTATTTCTATATAATGTAAATATTATCAATATCACTTATTTCATACATCAAATCACTAAACACAAGTACTTAGCGTACCAATACAATTGATTCATGTTAAATGGATAATTAATGACACTTGTTTTGTGTTAATGTACTAGGCACTTAATCTTTGTTTTGCTATTTTCACTAGCGTCTTATTTCTGTACATTTCTGAATATTTTTAACTCTGATCCAAAACCAAAATTGTTAAAATTTTATACATATAGAAATGTCTTAAAGCAACCACCCAATGGAATATCAAAGAGTGGTCTCTTATCACAGGCCACAGACGATCATTTAAGCAGATCTGACTTTACTTAAGAAATGAAACACCCTGTGTCAGTTATCATACTAACTGTCCTGTCTGGTGACTTGTGAGACCCAGTCTGATGAGGTTGTTCCCTCACTGGTCTTCGCCTGTAAACGGAACTCATACACTGTGAATGGTAGCAGATTCTCCTTCACATACGAGAATGTTGTGGTTGGTCCAAAAACACTGCAGTACAATAAAAACAAAAGGTTATTCAGTTGTTTAATAATATGTGAAAATTGCTTTAAAGGACAAAAACAGAAAGTGACTGAGATTTTAAATAGGTCATGTGATGTTTATTAGTATTAGTAGTACATAAAGATTTTAGATTGATCAATTGCTGTTTTTGTTAGTACAGTTAAATCTCTGTAAAGCAGACGCCCATGGGACCAAGTAAAAAGTCTGGTTTTAAGGAGTGTATAGTTTAGAGAAATTATGTTCTGTAGTGATATTTAAAAAAAGGATCATGGAAAATATCTGGTTTTTAGAACATTCTGCTTACAGAGGGTTTGGTTTTGAGGGGTTTAACAGAATTTTGTTAATGAATGTATTAGGCTGTTCCCACATTAATCACACAATGGAAGTGGGAGGTGCCATAGTCTGGTGGGTCTTCTGCAATATTTTCTCTATACATTCTTGATCTAAATCAAATTTTGTTTTCTGACTGATGGATGTACCAAAAAGTTGCTCCCCACCCCCAAGATCAAATCTGGAACAGCCCTTACTCTTGTATAACAGCATCTTCTTTCTTTTCTCTGAACTGCAGATAGTATGACACCTCCTCATTGGAGTTTATCCGTCCAACTGGAAGCCATGTTGCCTTGATGGATGACGATGTTTCAGACACCAGGCTGGGAGGTCGAACACCGTCAGGGGCTAGGAAAATTTTAAACATAGTTTTAAAGGAACACTCTCCAACACAAAAGCTATATATTGCAATCAATATTTTTTAGTTCAAATGTTGTTCAGTTGAATATCATTTTAGTTAATATGTAAGATAAACATTTCAATTAATAAAAGTACAGGTAATTAAATGTAAGAAAACGTCTATAGTCTTACTGCTTCAAGGAATCTCAACAAGTAAAAGGAAGGAAGGAAATGTTTTATTTAATGACACACTCAACACATTTTATTTACAGTTATATGGTGTTAGACGTATGGTTAAGGACCACACAGATATTGAGGAGGAAACCCACTGTCGCCATTTCATGGGCTACTCTTTTCAATTAGCAGCAAGGGATCTTTTATATGCACCATCCCATAGACAGGATAGCACATACCACAGCCTTTGATGTACCAGTCGTGGTGCACTGGTTGAAGTGAGAAATCAAGTGAAAGGAAGACCAGTTCCAAGAATTTTAATTATAGAAAATCTAAAAGGGAGAACTTTTAAAATATTGGTTATTAATAATTAATTACTGTAAAAATTTGACAATAGAATTATATTTATTAAATAACTTAGTATAAATCACCCAATAATGAGATGAAAGCAAATTAAATAATGCATATTGTGCTAAATCCTACAAAGAAGAGGTCCTGTATATTCATTTGAATAACATTAGGCTCACTTAAGGTTATCAAGGAGATAACATAAAAATCTGTGACCAGTAATTTACATTACTAACGACTAACCTCCTGTCGTGGACAGACAGCCCAGACAGCCGAGGTGTGTGCCCATGACATCATGCTTGAACCTTAATTAGATATAAGCATGAAAAAATAAGTTACAAATGGGAAAATAGTACTTATATATTACTACTTCCCATTCTAAGTGAAGTGTGTACTCACTTCCAGGAGGCATGCGTATTGTCTGCATGCTGCCGAGAATAAAGCCCTTTGTGTTGGAGGCGTTCACCTGGACGCTGTACTGAGAGAAGGGAACCAGACCGCCGATTGTCACCATCTGGTAGACAACGATGTCGTGATACAGACTCCGCCTCTCTCTCACTGTCGTGTAGTCCCACTGGTCTGGAACAAGAAATTAGCCATACTAATACAATATATTGTCAAATGGGTCTATTAAAAACATACAATGAACTAATGATCTTTATGAGCAAGCAGGCATTGAAATAAACATAATGTGTGGTAACACAAGATACAGATCTGGTAACCTGAAGGTTGTGACACATTTATTAAGTTTACAATTTCTGTTATTATAGTGTACTACTATAAATCTTCATAGACCCACCAATACTTTGTTCTTCATTCATATCACTGTTCTAATTGTACTGATACTTAAATGTATATCTTATATTCGAATAACACACTGTTAAAAATTTAGGTGATGTTGCTTTTGTTGAATAAGATTGTGTGGACAACAATGTATCATTCACATTGACTTTCTTGAACCTAAGCAAATGTTCTCAACTTATTTGTATTCCTGACTTTTATATATTTACAGTAAATTTGACAACCTAGTTAAATATCCAATTTTCCACTCAATAATTTGTTCTAACAACTTAAAAGTACAGTAAAATAATTCTGTACTCAGACAATGAACCTATACAAGGTTAACAAATGATTAAAAAAAAAAAATATATATATATATATATATATATATATATATGTTGTAAGGCTCAGTCTACAAAGATAAAAAAAACAAAAACATATGTAACACATAGTATTCCTATGGATATTCCTGGGTAATCAGAGCCTATGCCTACAAAACATCAGCTCAAATCTTAGATGGATATGAGCATGCTAACAATTAGGTGATTGTTCTCTAAGTATAAGGTATCAAACTTGGTATTTTAGAAATAAAAGAAATCTGAAAAAGAACATCTGATTACCTGGATTTTTGTAGAAGATCCCATCAAAGTACACATCATAATAAAGTTTTCCATTTGGTTTGTCTGGAGCAGTCCAGGAGGCATTGACAGATCTTGGAGTTTTCACTGTGACACTGAGAACCACGATGCCTCTGGGTGGGAATTCCATCGTGTGAGCCTCCACCTGGTTGCTGAAGCCACAACCCTGGATGGTGCATGCAGCCACTCGGAATATGTGCAGGCTGTAAGGCTCAAGGCTGTCCACTCTGTACTGTCTAACAAGACTGTTCGAGACGATGATACCATTCTGATACAAGTCATAGCGAACAACCATTCCTGAAAATTACAATCATGTTTCAAGATATTTTTACCAACATTTGTATGCAATTTCTATATTTTACTTATTTTCATAACTGGGGTTTGTTTTTGGTTGTTTTTTTGTTTTTTTTATTAATGCAGCTGCAAACATGAGAAATGAGGAGAGCTGTGTTGGGAACTGGTTGGAATTTCACCTTCAAGCATTGGTTAAAATCGGATGGCACCAATCAACCAACTTTCAGTTACTCAATCAGTACACAAAGTATTTAAATTACAAGGACCATGGACGTACTGTCATCTTCATGGAGATAGATCCTACAAATCACTCATTTTATCTTACAATTTGAGTTTTTTCTCTCTATGTACACATGAAAATAAACCTCAACCCCAAGGTGGGCAACATATTTTCATCAATTCCATCATCAATTGTGGATTTGTACATGTATAATCGATCAATGGAATATAACTAGAGAATGCTTACCATTTGGAGCCGTGGGTTCCCCCCAGACCACCATCAGCTCCGATGGACTTGGAGATGTGATGATGGGGTCTGGCACCCCCTCGGGTGCTCCTTCATCTGTTGTCACATTGCTGGGATCACTGGTCATACACCCACCACCAGTACAAGCCTTAAAACAAACAACAGAATATAATCTACTTGGCATCATGGTTCTTCCAGAAATGATGAAGACTTTCTAGTGAGTCTACTAAAGCCAAATTTTGATTATTCACATGAGCGTTTCTGAAATTGCCTTTAAGATTAAAGAGCAAATTTAAAATTTAATTTTGGAGATTTGGTCCGAGTTTAGCCAGACCATGTATGTAAGCAAAGTGTTCGCGGACTGAACTTAAAGCAAGTTTCAGCTGAATATTTTTGCAGATGGTTAATTTTAGTGGCCATGTGCTGGATGTTGACAACTATTTGAGATTACATTTAGTAGTGGTCAGAAAATATAAACATCTGTTTACTATACCATGGCATTTTGACATTCATAAAAGTAACAGACAGGTACCTAATACCATATTTTATTAATGTGCTTTTGATGAGTATTCATGGTAGACTATTTTTTTTTATTGAGAAAGTTTCTAATTGGCTACAGCTTCATCAGAATTGTTTATGCATATGTGGAAAAGTGTAGATGAATTCAATGTGACACTATTAATTTTGTCTGTGTTTTTTCATCTGGATACATTTAACATGATTTTATTATCTTAATTATATGATTAAATTATGCATACAGCCAGCCTGATATAGTACGTGGTTCCTGCAGTCAGTTTTGTGATGATGTAGCTGAGGAAGAAGTCTGAGTTGTTGTAGACGACACTCCCTGTCATGTTTTCAGCTCGAGACAGGTACAGGATGTATCTCTCCAGCACTCCATTCAAATGATCTGGCTCAGTCCAACGAACCTCTACACGTTTCGATCCTGAGAAAAGAAAAGAAAGATCTTTAAATAAAACTTATTTTATTTATATTTTTGTTAATAATCATAATAAGATTCTGTGTAAAATTTTATGAGTGGTGGAAATAATATGCTGATATAATGTAACAAGTGGTGTTTGGTAACACAACTGGCAGCAGCTCTGCTGGTCAGAACTTTAAAATGCTGGAGATGTAGCCCAGTGGTAAAAAGCTTACTTAATGCACGGTTGGTCTGAGACCGATCCCCGTCAGTGGGCCCATTAGGTTATTTTTCGTTCCAGCCATCCAGAGGCAAGGCCCGGGATGGACATGCCCGAAACCTGAGTGGTATAGGGGCATGTTAAAAGGGTACACACTCTCTCTCCAGTAAGTATAGTAAGTGCTATCCCATCTGTGGAGTGGTGCATATAAAAGATCCCTTGCTACTAATGTAAAAATGAAAAAAGTGTAAAGTGTTTCCTCTCTCTGACTTAATGTCAAAATGATCAAATGTTAGACATTCAACAGTCAATGATGAATAATAAATCAATGTGCTCTAGTAGTGTCATTAAATAAAACAAACTTTTAACTTTAAAATACTGGTGAGCTTCTACCATTGTTTATAACCATGTTAGCTACTTGCTACTTGTAAGGACTATTCCAGAAAGAGGAATACAGAAGGCCAATGATTATTTTATGGGTGTAGTCATATCCTTGTCAAAACATACATAATTTAATTAACATTTTATTCCTAGGGTGGTGGGTATACAAACAAAATGGCCACTCCTCCACTCCATTCAATATCCTCCATCAATTTTGGAACAGTTTTAAAGAAGACTAAAATGATGTCAGACTATTTACCAAGAGCCTGGACGTTTGGCTTGTCAACAGATGAGGGCTGCAGCTGTGCAGTGCTCAGAGCTACAGATGGACTTTCTGCACACCCAGCCTGGGTACAGGTCTTCACAAACAACTGGTAGGCTGTGTACACCTACAATAACACAAAACAGAATTCTTCACCAAATTGTATTAAATATTAAAGTCTATTTGATAAACAAATGTCACGTCGTCTATGGTATCAAAGGACAATACATGATATATCATTACAAGATCACATATTCTATATATCCTGAATAGCTTGTAAATAAACAAATAATCAAACAATACAATGACAAAGCTTCTATCAAAAGTTGTCTGCTGTAAGTATACTGAATAGTGACAATAATATCATCCATAACATCTGCTTTTAGCCACCAACAGACCATGACATGGAAATAAAGCGCCAGTTTCTAATTGATAATAAATGAATCTTTAATAAATAATATACAATACTAAACTATTAATTGATTATGAAGCAATAATAATAGCAATGTCTTAAACTTTATGACCAAAGTAGTGCTGAACAACACAATGCAAAATGTATTATAATCATAAAATGTCAACCTACTCTTAGATTAGTGATGTTAAATGTTCTTAAGCCACCAGCATAAACTTGTTTTGAGTTCCAGAAGAGATAATAGCCAGTAATCTTTCCGTTTGGTTTAGCAGGATCCTTCCAGCTAACTTCCAGAAAGGTCGGTCCAGCTTTGGCTGTGGGAGGTGGAACATTTTCTGGAGCTACAAAACACAAAAGATAAGTGTGAAACATTTCTAACAAAGAATCCAGTTGAATCTCTCCTCACATTTGGGGTATAAAGTGTCTTTTTCTTATACATTCGTTGGTGAGAGCATCATGCTATGATATTACATGACATTAACATATATATGGGGGATGGACATAGCCCAGTGGTAAACCATTCGCCTGATGCATGGTCGGTCTAGGATTGATCCCCATCGGTGGACCCATTGGGCTATTTCTCGTTCCAGCCAGTGCTCCTCAAATGGTTAACAAAGGCTGTGGTATGTACTGTCCTGTCTGTGGGATGGTGCATATAAAAGATCCCTTGCTGCTAATTGAAAAGAGTAGCCCATGAAGTGGCGACAGTGGGTTTGCTCTCTCAATATCTGTGTGGTCCTTAACCATATGTCTGATGCCATATAACTGTAAATAAAATGTGATGAGTGCATCATTAAATAAAACATTTCCTTCCTTCCTTAACACACATATGTGTGTATTGATTTAAAGACATATGATTGGCTGATCCAGTTGCCACAGCCATACCATCCAATGAAATAAGCACAAATTGATTCCTCTGTGATCTAAGTTAACCTGAAACTGATTGCTCTGTGACACATATATTTACTGAAAGCATAAGTGGCATAAATAAATTTAGTTGTAAAAGATGTTTAAATTTATTTTGAATCTAGTTTCTGAGGCTATGTAAGAAAAGAATACTACATTTGTGTTCATTAGATGCCATTTATCTTACAAGTCATTGTTTAAAAATGGATCCAGCTCACTTTCACTTGCTAGATACACTTAGAAACAACTTGTAAAATAAATGATATTTAACAGCCACTCATAGAATTCTCTAGGTGACTAATTAGTGACTCACCTTCTTCCAGTGTGAGAAGTGGTGTTCCCTTCTCACTTTCTGTACAGCCTCCTGACGTACATGCAGATATCTTCAAAAGGTAGTTTGTGTAGGGAATCGTGCCCGTCACATTGGCTGAAGATAACAATTGTGAAACACAAATATTCAAAGCAATGGAACAATTATTTAAATTATAATAGGCAATGGTGGGGGCCAATGTTCTTAATGCAAACATACATAAACTCAAGCTCATGTGCATTATTATTACTGATAGAAGTTATGGTATGTGCTGTTTTGTCTGTGGGAAAGTGCACATAAAAGACCCTCAACTGCTAATGTAAAATGTATAGCCAATGATCAATGTGCTCTAACGGGTGTCAATAATCAAAACAAACTTTACTCTTTTTCTACTGATAAAAAATGTCAGTAATTTTTGTCTGCTTTCATAATAAAAAAACTGGATGGATGATTGAATGGATGGATGGATGGATGGATGGATGGATGGATGGATGGATGGATGGATGGACAGATAAATGAATGGATGGGTAAGTTTTAGATGGCTTGGTAGGTGGATGACAGAATGAATGAATGAAAGAATGGATGGATGGATGGATGGATGGATGGATGGATGGATGGATGGATGGATGGATGGAGGGATGGAGGGATGGATGGATGGATGGATGAATGAATGAATGAATGAATTGAATAAATTTGAAGGATGGATTGAAAAATGAATGGAAAGATGGATGGATGGATGAAAAATGGATGGATGGATGACATGGATAGATGGATGAATTAGTTAGTATTGGGTGTTTGGATAGATCGATGGATGAATGGATGGACAAACAAGAAAATCTCACAGCTAGTAGTGTCAGCGTCTGTGTATTCCTCCACGATTGGATCGATCTCTGGGTTATCCACGTTGTATGCTGTAAGGATGTATTTCGTGAGAAGTCCGGAGGTGCTGTCTGGTTTGGGCCAGTTCGCTGTGAACATGTAGCCAGTCAGAGCACGCACCATGTCTGGAGGCTGAACACCAACTGGAGCTGTTAACAAAAACAATTTCAAACTCTCATGTCAAGAATGTACAGTATTAACTTGTGAAAAAGTTGGAATATTTCCCCAACAAGAGATGCCCATGAATATGTTTAAACAACTATTAACTGTCAAACATGGCAGTTGTTAAAATGTGTGTACCAGCCTCGGTGGCACAGTGGTTAAGCCATGAGACTACAGGCTACCGGCTCCAAACCAGAGTGAGTCCTTAAGGGCTCAATGGGTAGGTGTAAGGCTACTACACCATCTTCTCTCTCACTAACCACTAACCAACTAACAACTAACCCACTGTCCTGGACAGAGGGCCCAGATAGCTGAGGTGTGTGCCCAGGACAGCGTGCTTGAACCTTAACTGGATATAAGAATGAAAATAAGTTGAAATTAAATTAAATATTAAAATGTAACACAAATATAAAACTGCTGTACCTCCTTCTCTTGTTCTTCCATATCCCCATGGTCCACTGACAGATCCTGCATCATTGGATGCTGTCACACGGTAGATATAATCTGCAACAAACAAACTTAATTACTTCAACGACTAAAATGGCTAAAACTGCACATAACTATTGAATCCCAAATGCATTAACATGCATGGTTCTCATCCCAGTATCAACATGCCACCCAGGGCAAGCTTTAATAGCTTAATGTTGTAAGATCTGCATATTGTTAAAGTTTGTTTCAGATGGATAGATGGTTGAATGGATGATTGAATGGAGGGAGGGTGGGATGATGGAAGAATGGATGAGTGGATGGATGATGGAAAGATGTAGTAAAGTAAGGAATGGAGAGGTGGAAGGATAGATGGATGGATATTGGATGGATGAATGGATGCATGGGTGGATGGATGGATGGATGCATGGGTGGATGAATGATGAAAGGATGTATGGATGGATAGATAGATGGATGGATGTATGGTTGAATGGATGGTGAATGGATTGAGGGATGGAAAGATAAATGGATGAATGAATGGATCTTGGATGAATGAATGGATGGATGGATGCATGGGTGGATGTATGGATGGATGGATGGACAGATGCATGCATGCATGGATGGATGGATAGATACATGCATGCATGGATGGATGGATGGATGGATGGATGGATGGATGGATGGATGGATTGGTGGACTGATGATGGAAAGATATATGGATGAATGAATGGATGGATAGATAGATAGATGGATGTATGGGGAATGGATGGAAGAATGGATGGAAGAATGAATGGATGGATGGAGGAGGGATGGATGGATGGATAGGTGGAAAGATTTAGTAAACTGACGGATGGATAGATGAAAGGATGGAGGGAGGGAAGGAGGGAGGGAGGGATGATAGAAGGATGGATGGATGATAGAAGGATATAGTAAACTGATGGATGGATGGATGGATGGAAGGATGTAAGGATGGATGGATGGAAGGATGGATGGATGGATGTACAGATGGAGGGGTTGATAGGTTGTAGATGGAAGGAAGAATGGATTAGTGTATGGATAAATGTTTGGATGGTTAGACTGTAGTCCCACATCATACATGGTTGTGTTAGTTTCAAGAATAATGAACCTGTGTAAGGCTGTAGTCCCGCATCGCACGTGATTGTGTTAGTTACAAGAATAATGAACCTGTGTAAGGCTGCAGTCCCACATCATAAGTGGTTGTGTTAGTTACAAGAATAATGAACCTGTGTAAGGCTGCAGTCCCACATCGCACGTGGTTGTGTTAGTTACAAGAATAATGAACCTGTGTAAGGCTGTAGTCCCGCATCATATGTGGTAGTGTTAGTTACAAGACTAATGAACCTGTGTAAGGCTGCAGTCCCACATCATATGTGGTAGTGTTAGTTACAAGAATAATGAACCTGTGTAAGGCTGCAGTCCCACATCATATGTGGTCGTGTTAGTTACAAGAATAATGAACCTGTGTAAGGCTGCAGTCCCACATCATATGTGGTCGTGTTAGTTACAAGACTAATGAACCTGTGTAAGGCTGCAGTCCCACATCGCATGTGGTTGTGTTAGTTATAAGAATAATGAACCTGTGTAAGGCTGTAGTCCCGCATCATATATGGTTGTGTTAGTTACAAGAATAATGAACCTGTGTAAGGCTGTAGTCCCACATCTTAAGTGGTTGTGTTAGTTACAAGAATAATGAACCTGTGTAAGGCTGCAGTCCCACATCGCACGTGGTTGTGTTAGTTACAAGAATAATGAACCTGTGTAAGGCTGCAGTCCCACATCGCAGGTGGTTGTGTTAGTTACAAGAATAATGAACCTGTGTAAGGCTGCAGTCCCACATCACACGTGATAGTGTTAGTTACAAGAATAATGAACCTGTGTAAGGCTGTAGTCCAATATCGTACGTGGTAGTGTTAGTTACAAGAATAATGAACCTGTGTAAGGCTGCAGTCCCACATTGTACGTGGTTGTGTTAGTTACAAGAATAATAAACCTGTGTACGGCTGCAGTCCCACATCATACGTGGTTGTGTTAGTTACAAGAATAATGAACCTGTTTATGGCTGCAGTCCCACATCGTACATGGTTGTGTTAGTTACAAGAATAATGAACCTGTGTAAGGCTGCAGTCCCACATCGTACGTGGTTGTGCTAGTTACAAGAATAATAAACCTGTGTACGGCTGCAGTCCCACATATGTGGTTGTGTTAGTTACAAGAATAATGAACCTGTGTAAGGCTGCAGTCCAACATTGTATGTGGTTGTGTTAGTTACAAGAATAATGAACCTGTGTAAGGCTGCAGTCCAACATCGTATGTGGTAGTGTTAGTTACAAGAATAATGAACCTGTGTTAAGGCTGCAGTCCAACATCGTACGTGGTTGTGTTAGTTACAAGAATAATGAACCTGTGTAAGGCTGCAGTCCCACATCGCATGTGGTTGTGTTAGTTACAAGAATAATGAACCTGTGTAAGGCTGCAGTCCCACATCATATGTGGTTGTGTTAGTTACAAGAATAATGAACATGTGTAAGGCTGCAGTCCCACATCGTACGTGGTTGTGCTAGTTACAAGAATAATAAACCTGTGTACGGCTGCAGTCCCACATCATATGTGGTTGTGTTAGTTACAAGAATAATGAACCTGTGTAATGCTGCAGTCCCACATCGTACTTGGTTGTGTTAGTTACAAGAATAATGAACCTGTGTAAGGCTGCAGTCCCACATCGCACGTGGTTGTGTTAGTTACAAGAATAATGAACCTGTGTAAGGCTGCAGTCTCACATCATATGTGGTTGTGTTAGTTACAAGAATAATGAACCTGAGTAATGCTGCAGTCCCACATCATACTTGGTTGTGTTAGTTACAAGAATAATGAACCTATGTAAGGCTGCAGTCCCACATCGCACTTGGTTGTGTTAGTTACAAGAATAATGAACCTGTATAAGGCTGTAGTCCCACATAGCACGTGGTTGTGTTAGTTACAAGAATAATGAACCTGTGTAAGGCTGCAGTCCCACATCGCACGTGGTTGTGTTAGTTACAAGAATAATGAACCTGTATAAGGCTGTAGTCCCACATAGCACGTGGTTTTGTTAGTTACAAGAATAATGAACCTGTTTAAGGCTGCAGTCCATATCGTACATGATTGTGTTAGTTACAAGAATAATGAACCTGTGTAAGGCTGCAGTCCCACATCGTACGTGGTTGTGTTAGTTCCCTCGTACACCTTCACCACCAGTTTCTCCTCACACGGCTTGTTCAGGCTGTGCACCGGAGGGCAGCCATCCATGTTGAGGTTCGCATGAGCCAGCGCCTCGTCGAGGAAGGCAAAGTCTCCCCCATGAACAAAAAACTTATTGATGCAACCACCAAAACCTAAAATAAATCACATCAATTTTAATATCAGCTAGGATATACATAAAGGTATCATATAATGTTAATATTCAATATTCAGAACCTCTATGAATCATATAACTGAATCTGGATGTCATTAAATTTCATAATCTATGATACAGATTGAATTTTATATTAGAATTTGTATATGTGGGTGTGGATAATTTTTGGCATGCTTCCATCAAAGAAATGTTAAAAAATGCCTGTTGTGGACACAACCTTTGACTTTACCCGAGAGTTCTTCATTTCATTTCTACTTATGTTCGTGCTGATATCCAATTAATGTTCAAGCACACTGTCCTGGGCATATACCTCAGCTATCTGGCCTGTTGGTTAGTGGTTAGTTGTCAGTGGTTAATGAGAGAGAAGTTGGTGTAGTGCCTTACACCTATCCATCAAGTTATTAAACTATTAGTTTTTACCTTCAATGGGAAGAGAAAAGTTGTTTGTCTTAATAAATGTAGCTGCTTCTGATTTGGGATCTATTCCTCCAACTGATATATCCGAGACGGTGGGGATGTCAAAAGACTCTTCTGGATCCCCTTGAATCATTGGCGACCCTCCATCGAGGACTGTAATGTTGCCTTGGTGACCAGTCTTATGGAAGAAGACAGTGTGCCACATCCCATCACAGAAGTTAACATCCGGATTGTCGTGGATGAAGCTCTCCGTTTTCAGTCTGTTGCTGACTTCAAACCGCAGAACTCCCTTGATGAGCGCCCCATACACGTAGATGCCTGTCCCACCGTGAGAAAAGAAAAGCAATCCTGTGTGGCTTGCTGTTCGGAATGACAGCGAGATGTCGATCTGATCTCCTCCAAGATGACGCTGGTTGTCAAAGGGCAATCTTGCAAATCCTGGAATACATAATTTTAGTGTAACAATGTCTATGAATGGAAAGAAATATTTTTTTGGTCCTTTTTGTGTCTAAGCTCGAATGTCATCATGGACTATGCCTTTTCATGACATTAAACTAATAGCAGTGTACAGTGTACTATCACATCTACAACATAATTAAATTGACGGCATGCTGCATGCTATCACACTACAAAACAAGTTAACCGTGCCTCAACACATTTAAACTACACTCAAACCTGTGGTAAATAGCCACAAAGGGAGGTATAGAACGAAGCCTTTTAAGACAAGTGGTTAAGAGCAAACAACATAGTTTAAAGTTGACTTCTGCTGGATATGTAACATTTGGTAATTTTTACATATAGACTTATAAGAGGAAACCTGCTACATTTTTCCATTAGTAGCAAGGTATCTTTTATATGCACCATCCCACAGGCAAGATAGCACATACCATGACCGTTGATATACCAGTCATGATGCACTGGTTGGAACGAGAAATAGCCCAATGGGCCCACCAATGGGGATCGACCCTAGACTGACCATACATCAAGGAAGTACTTTACCACTAGGCTACATCCAACCCCAAAATAATTATTAAATACCTGCGTTTTTAATTATTAAATACCTGCATTTTTAATTATTAAATACCTGCGTTTTAAATTTTAAATAGTGTTTTTTTTTGCCTGCATTTGAACATTAAGAAAGAAAGTAAGCACTTCAGACATTTTCCTAAAATGGACTATTTAACAACGTAAGATATATGTTTAACCTTTTCCCATGAAATGAATTCCCACGTCCAAGTTGACTGGACAGCCTTCCCAGTTGAGGAAGGCCAGGTCGTAGGACTGAGCATCGTTCCAGTCAAGTTTCTTCCACACCTCCACCGGAGTTTCTTGCTGCAAGAGCTCGATGTCGGAAATACAGCCCTGGAAACCGGTTCGGGTTATCTGGACAAAATAAACATTAATCATGGTAATGAGGAGGTGCAAAATAAACTCACATCCAAATTATATGATTGTAAATATCACATTTACATCTAAAAAAAGATGGCACATTTTTGCCAGATTAATGCTGACCTTGGCATTGAAGGTAGAGCTATCACTATGGCTTCCTGTTATCCCACCCCGGGACTAGTTCAAGGAGAGTAATTTTTAACTTCCCATAGCATGTGAATTTTGTTTTAAAAGTTCTATAAAAGCATTAAATATCAGTGCCCAGTATGGTAATATCTTACTGTAAATGGTTCCCCATAATCTAAGTTAGGGGAGCAATTCATCACTCCTTTCAGTTTTGTTCATGACGAGTTCTGATTATGAGTACATTGATGACATCTTTCTTTGTTAATATTAACAACCACCTAGGCTAGTCGTTGATTGTAAAAACTCTGATCAGAATGGGTCCAGTGTTTAATATCCCATCTATTGAAATGCAGTCTGGTCTCATAAACATATTGATAATAATACAGTTATATGAAGTTCATTAATTTTATTTTCAGACACCTTAATTTAAAAATAATTAGGCTACTGGAAATAAATGTTAAAATAGCTCATTAAAATCATCTGATGTTAACTGTGGTTATTCTCATTGACTAGTATAATAATAAAACAGTTCACCTTTGCTCTTCTTTCCTTGCGCTGCCTGATTTTAAAATTAGCTGGCAGTCCACCAATGTACACTCCTGTTGTTTGACCAATTATAGTCGCATCCTTACAGTTCTTGTCTCTTAGACTGTTCGTTCCTAGAAGGTCACAGTTATATGAATTATTTTAAAATATCAAGCTAATGTTACTTTTTTTATGTACTACTTATTCAGTTATTTACTTTCAGAAATATTTATAGATTATAGTATCTCTTATTAAATCTTGTTTTTTTTAAATCAATGTGCCTGACATCCAGGGTTTTTTTCTCCACTCTTTAAGTTTTCAAACTTCATTAAATAAAGAAAGAAAGAAATGTTTTATGTAACGACGCACTCAACACATTTTATTTATTGTTATATGGCGTCAGACATATGGTTCAGGACCACACAGATTTTGAGAGGAAACCCGCTGTCGCCACTACATGGGCTACTCTTCCGATTGTCAGCAAGGGATCTTTTATTTGCACTTCCCACAGGCAGGATAGCACAAACCATGGCCTTTGTTGAACCAGTTATGGATCACTGGTTGGTGCAAGTGGTTTACACCTACCCATTGAGCCTTGCGGAGCACTCACTCAGGGTTTGGAGTCGGTATCTGGATTAAAAATCCCATGCCTCGACTGGGATCCGAACCCAGTACCTACCAGCCTGTAGACCGATGGCCTGCCACGACGGCACCGAGGCCGGTCATTAAATAAAGAATTTAGTATTATATTATTATTATTATTATACCAGTAAGTTAAATTGCTTAATTTTTGTTATTCCTTGAGTAATCTATGAACAAAAGAAGTACACCTCATAACAGAAGAAAACTGTAAAACATGTAATATAAATAAATAACAATGACAAATTTTTTTACCATGACAGTTTTCACGTATATAGTTAATTAATAATTGTAAAACATAAAACTTTCTACAGTGCAACCCCTCTAAACTGGATACCATTGAGACCAAGTAAAATGTCCAGTTTCAAGAGATATCTGGTTTAGAGAGTTTAAGTTCTGTACTGATTTTAAAAAAACAGACCATGAAAAATGTCTGGTTTTGGGGGAATTCCAGTTTACAGAGGGTCCAGTTTTGAAAAGTTTCACTGTACTACTAAAAAGCATCTTCAACCAGTTAAAAGTGACATTTTTTAAAACATTATTTTATAAGAATGATATTGAAATTACCATTTACCTACTCTGTTGAAAAAACAAACATAAATAAGTAAAGTTTTCTTTTTAAATGTGGCCTATCATGATATATTGAAAACTGACATTCTGTCTTAAACTAATACGTTTGAGTATAATAAAGAGAAATACTAATAAAGTAAAGTAAACAAAACCCTCTTAATTATAAAAGATTTTCATGCATAAACTTTCACCTTTCCATTTCTCATCAACAGTTACAGACCCTTTGATGCGATCGCGCCTGCCGACAAACGAGTGCCAGAGACTATCGTCATAGCGAAGCCCCTCGTCATTAGTTGTAGACACATAGCCAATACGCTTGCAGTCTAGTAGGTAGTAGCACAAAGTCACAAGCACAGCGGGAGGAAAGAGAGGTACAGGCTTAGAATACAGACAAGCTTAGGGACTATGGATTACAACACTAAGAAATGGCACATGAAATATTAATCTGTGTTTTCGTAATGGTACATTTGTAAATGTTAAAACAGTTTTTATTATAGCAGTGTCATATAAATAAATATTATACATATAGTATACCATATAAGTCAAATTATTAACAAATGAATCATATACTAGTAAATTAAAAAATCTTTAAAAAACCCAACTGGCTGGCAGGAAAAAAGTTTTCACCCACAAAAATATTTGATAGCTCTGATATGTAATATACAAAAAGTGTTCTTTTTGTTAAAATACTACAATATAAAAATAACAGAAAGCTGTACCAAATGAGCCAAAACGTAAATAATAAATGAAAATATTCTAGATAATATTTTTAGAGTTGTTCATAAGCATGTGCTATTTCTATTGTTGTGAACAGTATGTTTTATTGTTGACACATTTGTTGCTGCTTTTACCATTTAAATAAAATTATAGTAGGGCCTAATACATCAATAAAAAATAACCATCAGATTTCAAAATCCACTGTTTTGAGAAAATCCAATTTTATGCCGTAAAACAGGAAATGTTTTTGGGGAACCTAAGAGACAAAAGGGCTCACAGACCAATTTGTGAAAAAAGCAACACAATGAAAATTGTTTAAAAAAAAAGAAAGAAAAAAAAGGCAATATATTCACTGTTCCTCCCCTCCCTATGTTAAATATTATTTTTCCTTTTTAAACATAAATATAAATGGTAAATACAGCAATGCAGAATCAACAACAAAATGTTTCTGAAACTAGCAGAAGATAATAGGATAGAATAATCTGAAATACAGTGGTGGAGAAATTAAACAAAATTATGAACTATTAATATATGACATTTTATATTCAATAAGACATAAATGTTTTAATGGAAAGAGAGTAAATCACTAAAATGAGGAATTCATCTGCTGCATGAATAACATTATTTTTAATTTAAGAATAGTATTGGTTGATCAGTTGCTTTTTAACAGAAAATGTCTGTTATAGCTACGTCAGATAAACAATAAACTGTGAAATGAATCATTTGTTAATATTGTAACAAATCTGTATATTTCCAATACTTTCCTGAATAATCTGATTTGTTGTCTGTCCTTTTTCTACTTATGTTTGGTTTCTTAATTTTATTCTTGGTTTCTGAACTTCTTATACTAACATCTTCTAGCACCCTATTAGCACTTTAATCAGCCTTCTATGAATCAGATTATTGATGGGTAAAGTTACAGGAACGATCATTCAGATCAATTGATTTTCCAAACAGTGGCATGAGACCATATAATATTGTAATGTTTAGGCTTGGATTTTATAGTTAATATTACGTTGTGTAATATTTGGGGAGGGGTTAAACAATAATAATGTTATATTGTATTTTGGGATATCATTTGAGAAGATAATTAAGTTAGAATTGTTTATTTTATTTATGTAATTTTTGTTGTAGCGATGTATAATTTTCGGCAATATTCGGCTATAATTAAGTTTGTCGTTAATCTTCGTTATTTCTACGAAGAATTGTTATGATAGGTTAACCAATCGTCATGTCCGATTAATGTCATGTCATTAATTTGGACCAATGAGAGCCATTCCATGTATTAATGCTAGATTTGTCCATCCGTTTACTCACTTCTGACTTTCCAACCACAGGTACATGTGTGTTTGTTGATTGTGTTTTTTTTATGTGTAGATTTTGAATGGCTCTCTCTCACTCGGTTATTCCAAATTGTGTTTTAGATTTATTATGTGAGAACCGACAATGATAAGCTATTTATTTATTATGTAATTCATTAACCAAATGGTAGTGTATTTTTGTTAGTTGTCACCGTCTCGCATTGCATTACCGTAAACCTTAAAATTATTGTTAGGCATATTTTGCATTGACACTTGAGAGGTTACTAAAGTATTTTTGAAAGAAGATTATTGGAATTTCGGAGAAAGGAATGGAGTGAAGGAAATATTATTTCTGTCTCGTAAATTACCAAGTATTCCACGTTTGGGAATCTTGTGGTTTCATGAGTGGAAATGAATATTTAGGTACGTTTTCGATGGATTTTCATTCTCTTAGAATAAACAAATGGTAATCCATATTGGGATTCTTAATGTTTCATTGGCGGGGAATTGAATGGTGGTTCAGTTGTGCGAAATTTGAATAATTATTATGTAACCTGTATCTCTCAATGTCAATCATGAAATCTATTAAAAATCTTAATTATTTTGCTGGTTAACTGTAATTGTTTTTATGATCTATTGACACCCTTAAATAAACACTGTGAAAAAGGGCGACTTATGTGATTATTGTATTAGTTAGTGAGAAAGGTTAATCATGAGTTTACATATTAAAATGTGAGTTTTGGAAGTCTACAACCGAAAGGGGTAGCCGAACCCAGCAAGGCATTTTTAGAACTGTATTTAATTCGATTCTAGCACCGGTCTATAAGTGGGCACGTGCTGAGAAAGCGAAATCGTTACAATATATACTGTTTTTATTATATGCAGTATAGCAGGATGGGTTTCATTACATTAATGTGGTTCAAGTTAGTATTATTATTGCACAATTATAAAAATTTAAAACACTGAACTGAGGGAACACAGACATGTTACATTAAAGCTAATAATGATACATTTTTAATGGGGTTTTTGTGTATCTTTGGTCTTTCAAATATTCACTGACAAGAAAAGCAAAATATAGTTTTGTATCGTCTTTGAAAATCTATATTTTTATTTATGGATGAACTTGTCTTCTGTATTCTTAAAATTGTACCATGGTCATTTAAGAAAAATCAAAGAATATAAAAACAGATATGTGAAACAATTTCTTATATAGTTTACCAATGAACACAGAAATTATGTGATAAAACAATTTTTATCTTTTGACATTAAAAAATAAATCTACACACTATTTATTTTTGTTCACTATAAAAATAACTATGGAAATTTATGATAATGCATCTAAATGCTGAGAAAAATGAGTAGCTCTGCAAGAATATATAATAGAAGCCAGATTAATACAGTAAGCAGAAAAAGTTATTTTAACCATGTACCACGTCACACCATTAACAGATAGCACTGGTGTGAACATAATTAGTAAAAACATTAATGTATGTAACAAGAGAAGACACAAAAACAATTTAACAATGTTTTCTCTTGTTACACCTGACATTGATAAAGGTACATGATTAACAGACGAGAAGCACGAAAGATTAATCCAGGATTTTAGAACAGCCAATATTCAAGAAAGATTTATATACATGTATATCAGTTTGAGAGAAGTCTGAAGGTAAGCTGTTCATGCCAGTCAGTTCCACAGGAAAGCAGGTCTAAGGGAGAGAAGCAGGTTTGCAGGGAGAGATGAAGGGAGGCAACTCTCTGGAAATCTGACCTTCATACTGGTTATCAACGATTAGGCGACCTGTTGGGCCACTGCGCCTTGCTTCAGCAAAATGATATTCCCCATCAGTTAACGAGTGATTATTTTCCATTAACATGGTCTCGTTAAGGTCAATGACTGTTAAACAGCCTGAGTAAATCCACAAAAACAAACATTAATATGATCACTCTAAAATAGATGTTATTTTATTTTTATATCAATATATCAAGTAATATTAAGTATTATGTTTGCAAATTTTAATAATTTGATATATACATTTAATGTTAAAGTAATCACATTGTATTTATACACTAATCTATATTCAAATCAGCAGGCAGTGAAATTTAAATGCAAATAATTTGTTTAATCACAATCTTGAAGTTACTACTGCTCAGAGCTGGCTTTTTCCAAATTATCTATGTAAACTTCAATAATTGCAAATACCCAGTTATTTAATGAAATAACAATTATTACATGAAATTTATTTACCAAATGAAAATAAAATTCTCCAATTGTTTTGAAAATTTGCAAATGGCAAAATTGACAAGTGCCAAAGCTAGCCATGTTGCGGGATATTGTTATGCATATACTAAATGCCTAACATAAAATATTCTTCTCCAATGTAATCCACTTAAATTCACAGCCTATATTTTTAATCAAAATAATTTTTTCAATATAAGTAAATCTTGAATAACGTTTTGCATGTTACAAATATAATGTTCTTTGAGAACTTACTCTGAGTGTCAAACATCCAGCGCGGTCGACCATTCTGAAACTGAATGGCCACAAACTCATCCTGGTTGGGCGACGATGTATAAAACATCATTCGCAGGTTATCCTCCTTCTTCATTCTAAACTTAAAACGCACTCCTATATTTAAAAAAAAGAGGTACCATGAGTTACGGTTACATTTAAATATTAATTTTGGGTTGAAAGTTTTAAATAAATATATTTTAGCAACATAAAAACTGTAGTCCTTTCCAGTCTCCATGAACATTGTTTTTTGTAAATAATTTCAGTTCGATTTGACATAAGAAGAAAAGTAAAAGTTTTTTTCGAAATAACAAAAAACCCACACTATTTTTGGGTGCAATTTAGAAAACAATCTAGAGAACCATCACCAGCCTCAGTGGTGTCATGGTTAAGCGATCGGACATAAGGCTGGTAGGTACAGGGTTCACAATGGGTAGGTGTAAGGCCACTACACCCCCTTCTCTCTCACTAACAATTAACAAAAAAACCACTGGTCCTGGACAGACAGGCCAGATAGCTGAGGTGTATGCCCAGGACAGCGTGCTTGAACCTTAATTGGATATAAGCATGAAAATAAGTTCAGTAAGTAAGAAAACAATCGGCTCAGAAATAAATAAATAACGAAAACGACCATAGGTTACTACCATACAAAGCCCACAATAACATGGGAGGGTGTGTGTGTAAAAATAATACGCAAACAGTAATACAAGGTCTTTTGCATGTAGACAAAAGGAGTATACTTTTAAACAAAATATTTCCTCTTTACCCACCCCCCATACTACCACCTCACTATGTATGGCCTTGTATTACCATTTTGCAGCACTCAAACAATTTAAACTAAAATAATGCTTAATCATTAAAAAGGCTTTTCTTCACTCAATACTTCTTGATGCTCTACTTTCCCACCCACAACTCATAATTATGAATATAACCCGCATTAATATTAGAAATATGTTTCGTACCTGTAAATGCGACATTCTGTGGAATAACATCGGAGGAAAACTTATAATATCCACTTCCAGGAAATCGTGTTCCCCTGACGACCACCGGGGGATAACTCAAAGCAATCAGTGTTTTGTCAACTGTGTACTGTGGAGGTGGGCCATTTGCAAAGAGTGGTGGCTTCCAAATGATTTTCATGACGCTCGAGTTATATCCATCAACAAATGGCTTTCGTACACCTTCAGGAGCTGTATGGGGAAACAAAAAAGAAGGAAAAAATCAAAACCATAATAACTTCGAGTAGAAATAGTGAAGAATGATAATATTAGAACTGTTAGAAAATGTCTGTGAGGTCTTTACTTGCTCTATGCTCTAAATATATGGATTTATTTTCTGTAGCCAACATTGCACTAGCCTTTCTGCTCAAAATAAAAAAAGAGATACCTACCTTAGTCGCTGCCACTGGTAAAATTATTTTAAATGTTTTGAGTGAGTTTCAGTGATTTTAATTATTAATATGATAGTGGTGAGACATTAATTTAAATTTGGACTGAAATAAGGGGCTTCTGTGAGACTCCAAATCCTGCCAGCAGTGGCCCAGAAAGACTAAAACATTGTTCGGCAGGCAAAGACTTAAATATATACTGTGTAATGTCATTTTGTTTGCTTTGTTTTGTTTAATGACACCACTAGAGCACATTGATTTATTAATCATCGGCTATTGGATGTCAAACATTTGGTAATTTTGACAATAGTCTTAGAGAGGAAACCCGCTACATTTTTCCATTAGTAGCGAGGGATCTTTTATATGCACCATCCCATAGAGAGGATAGCACATACCACTGCCTTTGAAATAACAGTCATGGTGCACTGGCTGGAATGATAAATAGCTCAATGTGCCCACCGACAGGGATTGATCCCAAACTGACTGTACATCAAGCAAACGCTTTACCACTGGAATACATCCTGCCCCTCAAACACAAACAAAAATGCATCTAATGACATAGCAGAACACTGTTTGATCACTGGCAATGTTAAAAATATGGTAATTATGGTCTAGAAGTCTTCAACAGTTACCTGCCAGTAGGGTCCGTCCTGAAGCTGTGGTGCTGTTGATGCAGCCAATGCTGTTACATGCCTCAATCTTGAACGTGTGCTCAGAATACGGCCTCAAACCCGACACACTGAATGAAAACACTTCACTTGGATTTTCAAATATCAGCTGAAAAACAAATAGAGATCACTGTTAAAGGCTGTTAATGTTAAAATTCAAAACAAAACAGTGCAAAAATAGGAAGGAAATGTTTTATTTAATGACGCACTCAACACATTTTATTTACAGTTATATGGCATCAGGTTAAGGACCACACAGATATTGAGGGAGGAAACACACTGTCGCCACTTCATGGGCTACTCTTTTCAATTAGCAGCAAGGGGTCTTTTATATGTACCATCCCACAGACAGAATAGTACATACGATGGCCTTTGTTACACCAGTTGTGGAGCACTGGCTGGAACTAGAAATAGCCCTAAGGGTCCACTGACGGGGATCAAACATAGACCGACCGCACCTGAAAAAATAGATTTCGTACTGTAGTTGTAAGTGTGTGTTTTTAATGTCTTGTATAGTCCAGGGATATTTGCACCATCATGACAAGACTGGGTATAAATAGCCAAGGATGTCTTCTTCTACAGATAAGATTTTAAACAAGTTAATAATTCAGTTCCAAGTCCGAAGAGGATTTAGCCCAGTCGGTGGCACATGACTGGTATATCAAAAATTGTGGTATGTTGAAAAGTGCATACAAAAGATCCTTTGCTGCTAATGGGAAAATGTAGAGGTTTCCTACTAGTTTGAATTACTAAAAGCTTGACATCCAATAGCCGATGATTAATACATCAATGTGCTCTAGTGATATCAATAAACAAAACAAATTTTAACTTTCAAATAAAAAATTCTAACATATTTTCCAAACTGAATAGCTGCTATAATGTAAGGAAAACAAGATGACCACCTAAATTTATGATTTGGATAAATACATCTTGTAACACTGCTATCTACAAGACAATCTTTGCATCAATCTACAGTGATAATACCTTCCATGATGAAGGAGGAGCGAATGTGTCCAGTGCATCACGCATCTTAAGCTGGTACAGTTTGTAGCTAGTTATACTGCCGCGGGATTCGTCTGGTTTCGGAGCCTGCCACTTGATCATCAGTTCAGTACTGCTGATGCCCACAATGGTTGGAGGAGGGGCTGACAGAGGAGCTAGAAACATAATTATTAACGATAAATATAAATATTGTTTTTATTATTTGAGACAATAATGAGATCACAAACAAATATCTTACACATTAGGCAGGTCAATAGGTTGTGGACCAGTACATACATTTAAAGTTCAGATCCAAAACTTTAGCAAAGTATTTAGACTTAAATTATCTACATGTAATTTGCATGGGCAAGACTTGAGTCAGAATTTTAATGCTTTATAAGTATGGGGCCAGATGTATGGATATGTATAAATATAAACATAATATTATCCGAAACTTCCATATGCAGCACTCAAAGTTCTCGACTAACTGGTCGCATATGCGACTGGATTTTTCACGAGTGTGACCAAAATTTACTACCAAGTCACATGAGTGTGACCAAACTAAATAACTAGTTTTGCTGGTTGGAAAGTGGCCACTGCATTGACGCATACTATGAAATTCGTAGTCTTAAGTTATAGCCAAGTGACCCAACGTTTTGTTAATCTGCACGTGATTCACAACAGAATCATAATGCTTGGTCTCAGTTCTGAGAAAAATACCACACTTTGGCCTACTACGCTAAGGCTGAAAAGAAACAGCTTTCACTGAACATATTTTTTAAGCAGTAAGTTTAAAATTTGAGATGTACCTTAAATGGGATATCAACTCAGTTTGAACAAAATTATAATTATGTATACCGATTTAATTGGTTTTCTTAGGATTCTCGTCTGATAATGGTTAATAATAATTAGAAACGAAATAACGCCAAATGACTACAAAATCACGGTAATGCGGTTTAAGACGTTTCTTACAAATAGGCCATATTTTCTACATGACTCCATTTGCAAGTCGACTTTTAAACACGTTAACGATTTTAAAGACCTTTAGTTTAAAAGCAAGTGTAACACAATGCACGTGGTATTGTTACATTTACTTTAATTTTAACGCAAAACCTGAATTGTAATGTCTACATACGATCTGATCATCACGTCAATGTCTGGAAAGTTCTGACCCAGATACATGTACTTTTCATCGATTGGCGACTGATGATTGGCCAGTATTTATAATTCGGCATCATGTGACCGTCGTAGAAGGTGAACGAGAGAACTGTTACAGTTACCGTCATTCTGATGGTCATGGAAGCTTTGTTGTTAATAAACTTGTATTTACTCAGGTTTCTATTGTGATGTTTTATATCATTAATATCAAATAATAAATTAGCTATTATGAAGTACTGGTAGAACTATAATCATTACATTCTTCTATAGCTTAAGTTACAATTAACCACTATAGTGTTCATTGATGATCTGGGGAGTCGGAGTTGGGAGCCTGCAGGGGTGGTGGGGACATGTTTTGGTCCCCCCCCCTAATTTATTTACAAATAGGTTGGTTTTTTCATCTTTATTACGGATTATGTGTTTAATCTTTACTCAAAATTGCTCTCTTTACCAGTTTCAAAAATCTCTCTCAGAAACACTCCTCCCTCAGTGGCGTAGGAAGGTGACTTTTACACTATTATAAAGCAAAATATCTGAAAAGTGGGGGGCACATGCCCCCTTGCTCCCCCCCCCCACTTCCTACGCCAGTGCCCCTGTATGCATTTTGTACATGATCACCACTATGGAATGTAAAAACTATGTACTTTATGGATGCCCCTTTGAATATTCATCAGCGCTCCAAACTTATTCCCCAGTGCTCCTAAAATATGTAACTGTGCTCCTAAAATTAGAATGTTAGGAGCACAGTGCTCCTAAAACATTTTTCAAACTTTGAGCCCTGATATGTATCTAAAAGATGCAAAATATATGCAACAATTAAGCAAATGTTATATTAACTGATGACAGCATTAACTGATTCTCTTTCTCTTTGTTTGACCCCATGGCTATGCAATTACACTTCAGATGAGCACCTTCCTTGTGAGCCACTTCCTGCTAGCCAGAGGTCAGGGTCAAATGCAAGCCCCATGAAAAATACCCCATGTATCATACAGCAAATGACAAATATCTAATTATGTATTGGAGAATATCATACTAAACCCTGTTCCTCATATGGTCTTGAATCTGGACTATACATACCTGCCTCTCCTGTTCGTCCGGGAGTCCATGGACTAGCTGCCTTTCCAGCATCATTCTGTGCCAGCACCTGAAACTCATACTGTGTGAAAGGTTCCAGTCCCATCACTGTGAAATTGGTGATGGGAGGAGACAGAGCGTTCTCCTGGGGGTTGGTTACTGGACGCGGGTTGTACTGACCACTTGAAAAAAAGATTCTCTTGAGAATAGGTTTCCTTATACCATTAGAATCTGGCAGTCCCTGCATCCATAGTTCATAGATTATAATGATTCCTGCAATAATGAAACAAAATTGCTTCAGTGACCATAATATTACTGGTACATCAGATATGTATGTAAATAGTTAAATAACCATAAAAAGACATAAAATATCAAGTTTATACGAACACAAGATAAATATTCAAATTATACTTTTATGAAACATCATAAAACCATATCAGGTTAATATGGAGACAAGATAAATATTCAAATTAGATGTTCAATTAAAAAAAAAAGGAAAGGTATGTTTATCAGTGAATATGACAAATAACATTGGTTACACTTGATCTACTTCTTTCAATTAGCATCACTGGACACATTTATAGGCATTTTTCACACAGGACAGCATGTTTGTTTCACATAAATCAGCAAACCTGGATTAAACCTATAAATATATAATTTTGTGCCCATGAAGATAGTATTTAAAAAGTATAAACCTTGAGTTTTGATAAAGTAACAATGAATTATAGAATGAATTAAAATAAAAAGATGCTAATAATCAAAAAGTTCATATGCATAAATATAAAGAAAGAAATGTTTTATTTAACAACACACTCAACACATTTTATTTACCGTTATATAGTGTCAGACATATGGTTAAGGACCACACAGATATTGAGAGAGGAAACCCGCTGTTGCCACTTCAAGGGCTACTCTTTTCGATTAGCAGCAAGGGATCTTTTATATGCACCACCCCACAGACAGGGTAGTACATACCACAGCATTTGATATACCACGATCCCATTTTATAAAGAGCTTCATAAAAGATGCTAGTAACAGATAATACATAAATTACCATTTGGATATTTTGGATGATCCCATTTTATAAAGAGCTTCGTGCTCCCAACAGGAGTAATAACTGGAGCCTGTTGACCTTCAGGAACCGACGACAAGGTCGTGAGCATCACCACATTACTCAGAGAACAACCTCCAGACGTGCACGTCTGCACCGTGAAGCTGTAGTTGGTGAACGGGATCAGATCTGTTAGATTGACCCTCTGTTGCTTTCCCTCCCAGTGGACCAGGTCAGCATCCGGACTGCTGGGAGTCCGTGAGAAGAGGGTGAACTTCTCCAGGGGTCCATGCATGTTGGAGGGAGGGGTCCAGGAGAACAGGGCGGAGTGGGACCGGATGTCCGAGATGGACAGCATAGCGTCACTGCTGGGTTTGCCGGCCAGAGTGCGGAATATGACGGTCGTGCTGCGTGTTGTTCCAAACGAGTTCACCGCTTCAACGCTGTATGCATATAATGTGTAGGGCTTTAGGTTGGTGTCATTGTAATTAAACACTGAAATTGAAAAAAAAAAAATTCAAGTATATAATGCCACAAAAATATTTCTTGACTCTTAAG
Source organism: Gigantopelta aegis (assembly GCF_016097555.1). NCBI lineage: Eukaryota > Metazoa > Mollusca > Gastropoda > Neomphalida > Peltospiridae > Gigantopelta > Gigantopelta aegis. The sequence continues at coordinate 100,727,695 of NC_054702.1, read as the reverse complement.
CACTAGTGTCATTGTAACTGAACACTGAAATTGCAAAAAAAAAAAAAAAAAAAAAAAAAAAAAAAAAAAAAAAAAAATAATAATAATTTCAGTACATAGTGCCACAAAAATGTTTCTTGACTTCAAACACTAGTGCCATTGAATTCAAAACGAAGACTGCAACAACAAAAATTCAGTACAAAATGCCATAAAAATGTTTCTTGACTGTTCAAACGCTAGAGGCAAGTAAGAAACAAAACAAAATAATTTTATCAATTCTGTGCCTAAAACTACTGAATTGATGTATGAATGAATGAATGAATGAATGAATTAATATTTAATGACAACCCAGCATGAAAAATACATCAGCTATTGGGCGACCAACAATGGCAAGTGAATTAAACACAAAGATGAATTCTCTGTAAATCAAACCTACCTGTAGTTCAAACTATTAAATCTGCAATTCTGCTTCATATTATAACATAATTTACAAATGCAAAATACAAACACAACAGCATAAATGGAAGAAGGAAAAATATCACTGTTAAAAAAAAATACAAACATAAATCAGACTAAACTTACTAAAATTGTCCAGGTGTGTTAGAATTGTTCCATTTCTGACAATGTTATACTGCTTGATGATTCCATTGGGATAATCAGGTGGACCCCAGGACAGAGCAATCGATGTGGAAGACAGTGGAATGTGAGTTGGTGGAGGCTGCTGGGCAGGGGCTGTAACACATTAGGTAGACATATAAACATACAATATACATGTATATAAATATCTTAACTGAAACAAATATAAACATTAAAAAAAATATACACATTAAATGTACATCCTATAAGACACAAAACCTATTATTGAGCCCAATTAAGCCTCATAAACATACAGCTATGTCGTGGTACAAATAACCTTTTTTCTTTTAAACTGGACAGCATATATATGGTCTTCAACAGCTTGACAAAAAAGAATACTTTTAAAATAAAAAAGGCACTTTTTGTATTTTTCTGGAGGACTGCCACCACCACTACCCCCCCCCCCCCCCCCCCCCCCCCCAATTATGTATGCCTGAACTTGCTCAAATTTAACCATTTATTATAAATGTTAATGCACATGAAGTTCACCTTTGCTGCATCCAAAAGGGTTGTTGGCGTCCAGACTACTGGACCCATTCACACACATGTTGCACTGTTTTCCTATGACAAACTGCTTACAGAAACACATGCCAGTTATTGGGCTACACGTGTTGTTCAAACTTCCAGCCTCATTGCACTGGCATGGTGTGCATCTGTTAGGTATGAAAGAAAGGAAAAGAATGTTTGTTTAAAAATACCTTTAACAATGGTTAATCAGCTACTATTTGAGATTATCAGGTGCTGATCACGGGGGATCACAATAAAATAAAATAAAAATCCACTTATTATAATGTGCATTCACCACTAATATAATTTTCATTTAAATAGTTGCATGAAGACCCTTACCCATGTAAAACAATCCTGAATCTGCACCTGTATATATTATGCTACAACATACTCCTTACAGTTAATAAGATAACATTTATATGTACTTGTCTAAACAATTATTTTGCATGAATGATCTTTTTTCTAGTTTAGTAGTCATATTAGTTATTATAATTAACACCATCTTGTATAAATTCACTTTTAGACAATGTATTTATTTGTAAATATTAGCTTACAATCCTGTTCTGCTGTCAAAGTTGTAATACGCAGGCAAACATTCCGAACATCCACGTCCTGTCACACCAGAGTTACCTCCCCTGCATTCACATTGCCCAGTGAGAGAGTTACAAGAAGTTCCAGGCAAAGTCCCTTCTGGGTGACAATCACATGGTTTACAGCCACCCTCAAGTGATATGTAAAATCCTAGAAATAAAAAAAAGAGGACATGAATGTTAAATGAAATCTCTACAGCTATTAGACATCAAACACATTTTGCTTTATGGTAAACAAAGACACTTCTACATTGGTTACACCTTCCAATCAGCGACAAGATGTCTTTTAAATACATGTCCTTTCTTGAAGGTGGCACATACCAGTAATCAGTCAATAATAACACGGAGGAGGGGTAAAAAGGAATGGGGACACTTTAATATAGCATTATCTAGGAAGAACTGCTCCTCCACATTGCTAGATATTACCCTGGTCATTGAGTACTGACTGAAACTGGGCAAAAACCCAATGTTATACCACTGATGAGAATTTATCCTATAACTCATCAAACCTCAGATGGGTGTTCTTTCACTAAGCTATATTCTTATCCACAACCATATAAAGATGACAAAAAGAAGCAAAAAGGATCTTACCTGCTTCACAATCACTGCAGTCCCTGCTAATCCTATTGGACAGACAGGCACATTCACCGGTGTTCTGGTTACAGGACGGCTCATTGGCACCTTTACTGGAAACGGTTCCAGACAGACTGCAATTACACAGCTTACATCCAAGAGGATTGTTGGCGTCCAGACCCCAGGAATCCTGCTTGCACTGGTTGCACCTCCGGCCCCTGACCTGATTCTTACACAGACAGCTCCCGGTCATTTTGTTACAGCGAGCCACATCACTGAGTGTTCCTCTTGGATCACAGATGCATTTCTCGCAGCCGAATTCCGGAGAGCTTCCCAAGCTGTAGGACCCATTTTTGCACTGGTCACAGTTGATGCCCTCGGTGTTGGCTTTGCAGAAACACTGTCCTGTTTCTTTGTTACACACAGTGTTGGGTTCCGTGCCGGCTGCAGAACATGGACATGCTAGACAGCCAGCACTGAAGTTGTAGAACTTGTCCCTGCATTGGTTGCATTTCTGGCTGAAGACGTTGTCTTTGCAGTTACATTCACCAGTCTTAGGGTCACAGAACATGCCGGTGGATCCAATAGGGTCGCAGTCGCAGGGAGTACAGCCTAGTGGATTTGTTGAGTCTAGGTGGTAAAACCCATAACCACAGAACTTGCATCGAATACCTAGAAATACATAATATTGTTGTAATAAATGTTCAGTAATATGAAATATGCACATAGTAAGGAATAGGCCTACATTTGTATATTTTGCTTTAAATTGATTTGAAAGACAAACCAGGTAATCATCCAGCAGATAGGTTTGGTGAAAATTAACTTCAAAATTACAGTTTTGATTGAGGTTTTGACTTTCTCACAAAGTTTTCAGCACATCACAATTTACTGCTAGTAGTTGGCATACATCAGATTGTGTTGAGCTATAGAATTTAGATATGTTTGCAAGACCTGAGGAATATCATATTCAACATATTTCTAAAAACTAAATTAATATGAAGTTCAGAGGTAGGGTTTTGGAAGTCAACCCCTCCCTCCCCCCTCCGTATGCTCAAATAATTTTTTTTGTTTTAATACATTTTTCAAGGAAGCATGTCTCGACCCACCTATAAACTTTGCTTGCTACAGTCTAGAAACCCCTGCTAAAATTCCTGCACACGTGCCTGTATTTTACATTTATACTGCCATGCAGCTACTCACCTCTGACATTTTTCTTGCATTTGCATTGCCCCGTTTTGAGATCACACGACACATTGGATCCCTCGGTCCCCGGGGTGTGACAGAGACAGGAGTCACACCCGACTGGGTTGGTGGACGTCAGGTTGTAGTAGCCCGTTCTACAGCTGTCACAACGTCGACCTGCAGCCAACACCTTACAACTACACTGGCCTCCCTCCTACAAACAACAAAGAAATCACTGTGTTGAAGCAGGTTTCTCAGTGTATTTATTGGTGGTGGTTATATATATCTAGAGCCTATTTTACTAAACATCTTGGGTCGAATTTACAAATCCCGTTGAACGCTGGTGTTTAAGGATTGTAAATACATGTATGAGATGATGCATATAAAAGATCCCTTGCTGCTAATCAAAAAGAGTAGCCCATGAAATGGCACCAGCGGGTTTCCTCTCTCAATATCTGTGTGGTCCTTAACCATATGTCTGATGCCATATAATCGTAAATAATAGATGTTTTTAGCATCTATTTCAAACAGAAAACATATGATTTGGGGGGGGGATTTACCTGTTTCAAACAGAAAATATAATTACATGTGCAAAACTAGACTTATAATGTTTGTAAACTTGATCCTTAATCACATAAAAAAAATTTGAACTGTATGTTCCCTAAATATCAGCACAAAACCTGTTAGACCATATACCACCCTTAAATCACGAAACTCTCGCAACTTTGCGATATGGCAGTGCAATGCTAAAAGACTTGTAAAAAGGATGCTTTGTTGTCTAAGAGAGCTTTGTGAATTAGGACCCTGAGATGTAACTGGGTTACGTAGATCTCACCATGAAAACAGATTGATGATAGTGATAACTGCTCCCCTAACTTAGATTATGGGGAGCCATTAAACATACCAGGATACTGATACAACACAAATTCACATGTTAAAGTGACGTTTTCATTATGTGATTAGTTGTACCGACTTGTCGCATCCAACTGAATCGTACTATGACAACACCTAAATTGGAACAACATCAGTCTTATACAACAAGTCGTATCTGAGTCATACTGATTAGAACATGTCTTATTTTTTATGCTGGTTTGACAAATCACGTGAGAACACTGCTTAAAGGGAGTTTAAAATGACTCTTCTGAAACTAGTTTTAGGGGAGTGATGGAGAGCGAGAGTGATAGTTCCCCTAAACGATGAGGTATGAAGTTACAGCTATCCATCTAAAAATTAACACTAAAATGGTTTAACCAGAAAGAAAAACCGCAAACCTTATTACAATTCATGTCATTGCCCTTGACACCAGCATCATTACAATGACAAGGGAGACAAACATCGAGTGCGTGATAACTCCGGCCTTCTGGTCGGTACAAGAAGTCTACACAGACATCGCAGAACCGGCCGGTCGTGTTGTGCTTGCAGTCAACACACTTTCCGCCACCACCCCGGTCAAAGTCTTTAGGGAATGGGTCGAGGGATGGGTCATACACACAGCTGTCTGCGTGTCCGTAGCATTCACAGGGCTGACAGTTGTAGTCCTTGACTTGGTCACCACGACGGAATGGCTTGTTGTTGAACAGAGGTTCACATTCATCACACTGAAGTAAAATTGATTATAGTTAATACAGTGGTGATATACTCAGTGTAAATTTGGTGAATGTATTATATCATATATGCATTTTTTTAAAATAAACTGAGGGAAAAATATGGTAGACCATATTTAATTCATTATTAGGATCATAATATATCAGGAAGAAAATATGTGATTGAGTGTCTATAATGTAGGAATGGCTGCCAGTAGCACGGTTCATTTTTTGACTGTAAGAGGTTTTGGTTGCTGTCATTCTTTGTTGTTAGCGTTGGTGTGATCTCATATTTCTTTCCATCAGTAAATATATTTTAAAGTGTCTGTTTAAAAAAAATAGTGGATATTTAAACTTAACACAATATAACAGAAACATGGATATTTATAGTAAAGTAATGAATGACAAAGCAGAACCAATGATGTGACATACTTGGCATCACTGTTAAATCTTTATGCCAAGATATCAACAAGTCCTGGACAGAGAAACCGGCTGAGGCTGGTACCTGTGCCCAGGACAAGTGTGCACTACCACAGCTTGCTCTGAATGTGCACGTTAAACAATCCATCCATCCATCCATCTATATCAACAAGAATTTTGGTTATGAAGGTCATACATACCTGTATATGGGTAATAGATTTAGTATAAAATGTCTTAAATGGAGTCCAAAACTCTGTTATGCCTCTGTGTTCAGCACATATTATGAAAAGAAGCTATATTAAATCTCTGCATAATTAATTAATACATATTTACCAGTCTTCCCCGTGTGTGACTGGCTGGGGTACAAGCACACACGTAAGGTAACACTGCTCTCTGGCAATCTTTAGCATGTCCATGACAGTTACACCTGCAAACAAAGTTATATAAACAAGCATTCTGAGAGTGCTGCTAAAGCAATACATGTCCCCTAATGGGCCCAACACATTTCCATATCTCCTATGTTCAAGAGTCATAAAAGTGAAAGTTGATCTTTAACTGTACGTTGTAAAGCTACAAACAAAATTTCACCTCACTATCATGAGCATTGTGAGGGAAAAAAGTAAAACAAACTATTGTATATGTGGGACATACAAACATTTGGATTGACAGACAGAAAGACAGACAGCAGACACAGAAATACAGACAGACAGACACAGACATAGAGACAGACACAGACAGACAGACACAGGAAGACAGAAGGACAGACAGACAGACAGCATACAGACAGACAGCAGACAGGCAGGCATGCAGGCAGACAGTCAGACAGTCAGACAGTCAGACAGACAGACAGACAGACAGACAGACAGGCAGGCAGGCAGGCAGGCAGGCAGGCAGACACAGACAGACAGACAGACAGAGACAAACCCTATAGTTCCCTGTAGTTCAATTCAGAAAATAAAAATATGAAATGTTTTAATTATTAAAATAAATAATAATCTGAAAAACTATAAATAACGAAAATTACTTATAAAATATGGCATTATTAATTTGTTATAATTATAAATTTCAAAAGGACATGAGATAATACAGACACTAGTATTTTATACAAATCTGTGTATTACATTCAGATCCTATTTTGTGATTTATTGATTTTAGAAGCATAAAAAGTCATAACAGCCTCATTGAATTTGCTAATATTCAACATTAACGTTTGCAAATAGGGCCTACACTAAACAATGAATTTCTTTTAACAAAATAACGTACTCAGGAATAAATTAATTACCAGCTGACTATATACAGAAGCATGTGGTGAAGTAAAATCACCAAAACATATGCATAGTCACACACAAAGCAAACAAAAACACATTAACTTGATTTTACCATGATCAATATTTTTGAACAGCTTGTAAATGTCTTCTGGCTTAAAAAAAAACTTTGATATTTTCCCCATTCCATCCAGTCCTCCAAGTCAGGAACTTATAAAACAATGGTATGTGCAGTCCTGTCTACTTAACATGCATCTTTCAAAAATCCTGATATTTGTCATTTAATCAATGCACATTAAATAATATAATGCAGTGCATTTAAACAAATACTGCATTTTATTATAACGACATGTCTCTATAATTTAATACAGGGCTTGAACTTAATGATGGCACGACGGCAATTGCCATTTTTAATAATAATTGCCTTAGTTGTGATATGAATTGCCATCGGCCAGGTGATTGACAGATTGCAGGTTTTTGCCGATGGACAAATATTATTGTCGCTGGTTGAATGGATTTTTTCTTGATTTTTACATTTGTTGCCAAAGTAACTGGTTTAAAATTGCCGTCGGTATGTTAGCATTTTGCCTATGGCAAAAATATTTCAAACTTACCAGAGGTAACAAATTCTTAAATTCGAGCCATGTTGATATGTTGGAATGAATGAATGAATGAATGAATGAATGAATGTTTAATGACACCTCAACACAACAATACACATTGGCTACTATTGGATGTCAAACAAAGGTAAGTGTATGATTACTATGTTGGAGCAACCATGGTAAGAATGCATTCCTGTATGCATTTCAGTGAAGTAATGTTACTGTTTTTAAAAGATCATGCTGTCTATGTCAACATAACCATGCTATATACCTGTAACTTCAGTCATTTAAAAATAAATAATCAATTCAAGTTGGTATACACATTCTACTCTGTATATATACATATAGTACCTGATCTGAAATAAAAATCTATAATACAATTATTTTAATAAAGTCAGTACATTTGACACATTCTTTATGACTAAAAGGCCAATGAAAAGTTGCAAGCTGTTCCAGTAGATCTATACATTGACATATTGTACGGCTGTGATTCAGTGAAATAACTTGGTGTCATATGGTAAACTAAACCACACCACTTAGCATGTGGGCAAGGAATACAAAGACATTTGGAAGTAGAACGTAATACTGAGATCAGTACATCAAACTCAGTGGCTTAAAAATAAATAATATTTATAATTGTTTATAAAATTACAGCTAGATATACACATTATTATGAAATAGAAATCATTTTAATTTATCCTGCAACTACTGTTTCTATTGACAGATTATGATAACTGATCAAAGCAAAGTCATAAACGTATACTAGCAGATTATGACTTTTGACGTCACTCATATGATGTCACATGCATAGCTACATTACAAAATTGCTCATTTGTCCTCTAGGTCATCGTACAATGTGGAAGAAATAACAGAAATAATAGCTTTTCCCTCATGGAATTTCCCATTCTTACCTTCACAGGATAAAGCAGATATCCGATTTCATTAACTAGTTATTCTCTCTTTAACTTTTACATTATAATGTTGCTACTGTGACAAAAAATATATATATAAAAAAGTGTATAATTTAATAAATATATTCAACAAAAAATATTTAGCAAAAATTTCAATACTTGAACTAAATAAAATCAAATAAGTCTGAAACATCAGAATGTAAAAAAAGTCAGTACAAGTTATAAGGTAAGTAGTATATATCAATACTTTATGGAAGATTCAAACATCAAGACATTAAAATTAATTTCTTCTCAAAGTTTTGATTGAGTATGTATGTATAAACAAGTAATAACAAATAACTTTTTAAATATTAACAAACTGTTTTTAAAGACAGCAAAAACCTTCAAATTCTTCTGATACATTGAGGTTGTCAGTTTCACCAAACAATAAATAGAGAATAATACATGAGTGGCCGTTAGATACCATTTACCGGTATCTCACAACGATTCGTTTTAAAATGTATCTAAAAAGCAAATACGAATGTATTATTCTATTTCTTACATATCCTCGAAAAAAAAAAATTTGACTAAAAGTTATGCCAGATTAACTATACGTCACAGTCTAATAAATTTCCATCATGTAGTGTTTCATTGGTAGTATGGTCATCACCTAGGAGCAGCCAGTCGTATGTCTTGAAATTATTAACACACGTACATGTGTTAACAATCATGTGTAACCAAAAATAATGCATGGTGTTCTCACCAATGGGTGTGTAAGAAGAATATTTTATAGATGTGTAATATCAAAACTATCTTATTTTAAATTCTGGCTGGTATAGAATTATTCACAAAACTTTCAGACACATTCAATAAAATTCATAAACAATTATCAAATAAATCTTACCTTCCACTAATGATATATTCGTACAGTCCATAGTATTTATGTCTTGCATTTTTCACATAGAAATGGTCAATGAACTGGAGTCTGATCTTGGTCGCCTTCACAAACTGGAAAAGCTCTGGTGTGTTGTAGAAATCACTGTGCCCAGGACGTGCAACAGGCTCAGGGGCAAGAAGATTAAATGTGATGTTACCTTTGGAGTATGGAACATTTTGACTGAAGAGAAATAATTATATTATTGTCACTGTCATCATAATTATCATCATGATTATCATCATCATGTACACCAGATCATCACCATCATCATGAACATCTTCATCATCACCACCACCATCATCATCATCATAATCACCACCATCATTATCATAATCACCACTACCATCATCATCATCTCTTGATCAAATGTAATTTTAGTGTGTGTAAAATTTTAAAGGATTATACAATCAATATCCAAGTTAAAAAGGGTATATATACTGAACTTCATTTAAAACATAAAAGCCAATTATTTTTTCATCGTTGCACAATATCAGTGTTAAAATTGCCTTTAACATTTTAACTCAAAAAGTGGGAGAATGTCCATTATATTTGGAATAGACCATCTATTGTAATGTGTTTGAAACAATTAATTACTTTATTGTGTCTTTTCTCTTTTTCCTTTATTCTTTCTTTCTTTCCCTCTTTCAATAATAAAATTGCAAAAATATATTACTGTTGTAACATGTATGTATTATGGAAAAGGACTAGTAAGTTGTATAACTTGTGCCTAATCCATTTGTTCTTTTAAAAAGCAATAAAATATGTTGCAAAAAATCAATGAAACAATTAACAGTTTTGTATTTATGGTACTATGTATAAACTTTCCTTACGTTCTGAACTGGAGACAGTTGTAAGATGATGGTGTGGGAAGTGGGCCATTGTTGGTGATGTTGAAGTAAGTCTTGCAGTCGTCAGCATACAGCTGCCATGTTTCCCAGGTACTAGAGCCCTGGTACTGCCTCTCAACTATCACAGCTTTAGGCTGGGGTCCATAGAACTGGAGAATCACCAGAAACACCTGAAATAAAACAAGCATTCTGAGAGTATTGTTAAACCATTACATGTCCCATACCAGTCGCAAAACATTTTCATATCTCTTAAGTTCAAGGGTCATGACTCTTTTCAAAAATGGGCAAATCCAATGAAAGCTAAGCACAAAATTTCAGCTCAATATCTTAAAGCTATGCAAAATAAAATCTGGAGAACTATATGTTAGACAGGCAGATAGACATACAGATGGAGGCAAATCCTATAGTCCCCATCAGTTGCACCAGTAGGGATCTAATAACATTACTGTCAGTTCATGTAGCCTATTTATTATTAATTAGTTGAACCTATTCAACCAACAGTTTTTATTAAAGAGCCACCTGTGTTAAGAGGCTATCCTATTATTCTCCCAAATGATCTAATATATTACTAACTGACCTTTAATAAACAGCTACCTGTCTTAAGCAGTCACCATACTAATTTCCCAAATCATTCACTATAGTATATTTGACCTCTATTAAATATCCACATGCCACATTATGACAACCATTCCAGATAAACAGGGTACAAATCCAGCTATATTAAACAGTCAAGTATATTTCAATGACATTATAGACTCAGTGTTAATAGGTCTATCAATATCAGAGCCAAATAAAAAGATGTTTTTTGTCTTAATAACCATCTAAAAATAAAAACATACTGAACTGACTGAAAAGGTCTTATGACATATTAGACTACTGGTCTTTGTTTTTTTAATGCACAATCACACACTGGTTAATTTATTTAACCTGATATTTTTCTTTGATTATTTAAATAAAAAGTATTCTATCTACTGATCTGAAATATGTGTTCTTAAAATCTCCATAAAAATTCCTAATATTTCCTGATGCTAAAGTTTATGAAGCCATATTTTAATGTAATGCATAATCAATAATTAATATAAGTAGGCTGGCTGTGCAAAAATGTCAGAAGATACAATTAGTACATAGAATAGCCACGAGAATAGCCGATTGACAAGACAGATATTACAATTTCATCAGTTGCTTTGCAATTGGTTATTCTCATGAGTATTCTCATATGAGGCACTCATATCATGTGGCATCACCTTTAGTCATTATTATTAATTGGCCTCGGTGGTGTTGTGGTTAAGCCATCGGAGGCTGGTAGATACAGGGTTCGCAGCCCAGTACCGGCTCCCACCCAGAGCGAATTTTAACAACTCAGTAGGTAGGTGTAAAACCACTACACCCTCTTCTTTCTCGCTTACCACTAACATCTAACCCACTGTCCTGGACAGACAGCCCAGATAGCTGTGTGTTCCCAGGACAGTGAGCTTGAACCTTAATTGGATATAAGCACAAAAATTAGTTGAAATGAAATGAAATATCATTATTATAAATTTACACACACAAACACCTTCCACCGAAAAAGAGAATATTTCTGTAAGTTCAAACCTGAAACTCGTCCCCCAGGTCAATGGTTATGTTGAGTCGGTCAACAAACTTGGACACCCAGATACTGTTACTGTCACCATCATTGGCGTATTCCAAGGGGTGGGACTCTTTGTTGAACCGCAGCACGTCACTGCCAGCGTTGTCTGGCACGCCGTTGGCAATGCAGTAGTGCGAGCTCTGAGCCTTGATGCGGGGGTGACTCTCGGGACAGCGACAGTCAGACTGAATCCTCACCTCAGGAAAAACACCTGAATATACCTGTGCAACTTCTCTGTAATCACAAAGGAGAATATTAAAAGGCAAAATAATAAAACTATTATTACATGCAAAACTTATATAAAAGACGGAATCTAAAGAATATATTGTAAAATATGTGATATATCTATGAAATCACAACAAACATTTACATCATTCACTCCTTAGTATATATTTCTCATTCCAGCCAGTATACCATGACTGGTATATCAAAGACCGTGGTATGTGCTATTCTGTCTGTGGGATGGTGCATTTAAATCTGTTACTACTAATGAAAAATGTAGTGGGTTTCCTCTCTAAGACTATATGTCAGAATTACCAAATGCTTGATATCCAACAGCCGATGATTAATAAATCAATGTGCTCTAGTGGTGTCATTAAACAAAACAAACTGTTTTCCTTAGGTAACAATGAAAGGAATAGAATATTTGTTTAACGACACCTCAGCACATTTTAAACTTTGACTGTTTGGTGTGCAAGAGTAGAACCCAGATGACACTGCATAAGTCCTATTGAATATCATCATGGGATGTTTTATATCAACTCATCCATAGTTAAAGTTTGTTTTATTTAACAACACCACTAGAGCACAGAGGAAACCCGCTACATTTTTCACATTAGCAGCTAGGGATCTTTTATATGCACTTTTCCACCGAAAAAACCTAATGAGAGAACAAATTTAAAATACAAATTTAATGTTTATAATATGGTAATCAATTCAGGTTTTTATTTCATAAGCCATTGCTAAATGAAACCATTACCTGTTGGTTAGAGCTGATGAAAAGAAACGGAAGTTTTGAAGTTTTCCAATAAACTGTGATGTACCTGAAACAAAACCAGTACAGGTATTTAACTGATATGGATGACAATGTAAAATAATACAAAATACATGTATAGGATAAATAAATGTAATTTACTGGATGAAATGTAATATAGGGTTCTTTTTCTGAAAATTAATTAACACTTATGGCACAGACTTGGAAATAGAGAAACAGTAGAGATAAAACATAAAATTAAGTTTTGCTAGCATAATAAAAACATTTAATAGATGTTTAGACAGAATTTACATAATATACCAGGGGATATTTTGTTTTCAATTTTTTTATTAGGAACTGATGTTAAAGGGACACACCCTAGTTACGTTTATTTGTTAACCATTACGGCGTTGTTTTTTGCTATTAAACCCCATTTTTCACAAATAAAATTGCACTTTACTTACATTTTATTATTTAGAATACACATTTCCATTCACCTGAAGTGCTTTTTGGTAATCCTGATGTTTGTAAAACCACGAAATGCATTTTTTCAATTTTTTCACAAAACGTGTTGTCGAGAAAAAACCGTTAAGCAAGCGAGGTCCAATCTATTTTTAATGTCACAGACATTGGTATATCACGTGACCGTTATCATTTTGGTTCGGTTTGTTTTCTCGTGCACGGTTCGCGCAATCAACATCCGATTTGTTGTTGTTCATTTGTGAGATTTTTCTTCACAGTTTGTGAACATTTTCAGTAAAAATAAAGTTCAGACAAGTAAGTGTCTCAATACAAAACGTTACAAACCCTTAAAACCAATAATTTTGCTAAGTCTTACGATATCTGGAGAGGGGATGCAACCAGGACAGAACAGTTGGAACATGTCCAGGAGAGGTGAAACGAACGCACCCCAAGTCTGTGAAATTTGTCGTGACATAGGCATTGTTGTGCTTCTACCGGTGACATCAGAATACTAACTTTCAAAATTATTTCAAGCAATTGGGACATGAGGATTCCCATGGTATTTATCGATATAAAACCTGCTTTTTCACTCCATTTGATAAAAACGTGATCTAAGTGTGTTACAGGTTTGTAGATTAACCAAATTATAATTTATTTTCGCTGGATGGAACTAGGGTGTGCGGCTTTAATTGACTGAAAATTTATTAGCAACTACGATTTAACATTTAGAATTCTGCAGAATTATGCAGTGGTCTCTGAAAGTTGCATAGTAAATCACATCACAATACTCAACAAAATGTTTCCTGTATACACATACAGAACTGAAAATATGCGTGCAAGTGTGTAATGTTTAGGATTTTTTTTTAATAGGTGGGTTTTAAAAAAAAAAGGGATTTATAATCACACGAGAACAACAGTGTACCTTTAATACAGTTAATCTTTGGCATAAAAAGGGGTGCAGTTGTAGCTGATGTAAGAGTGTTACACAGGGATACATGTACAAGTCATACAACTGCACCCAGTGCTTGAATATACATGTAAATAGGAGAACTACAGTGTATAGACATCATATGATAATTAACTATAGTTAAACATAGGTATGGATATGAATAAAGTACATGACTGCAAGTTCAATTACTAGGGCGACTTCAGCTGACCAGTGTATTTATTGAACTGCAAGATCAGTCACATGAGTGACCTCAGCAGACAGTGTATTTATTGAAACTGCAAGATCAGTCACATGAGTGACCTCAGCTGACCAGTGTATTTATTGAAACTGCAAGATCAGTCACATGAGTGACCTCAGCTGACCAGTGTATTTATTGAAACTGCAAGATCAGTCACATGAGTGACTTCAGCTGACCAGTGTATTTATTGAAACTGCAAGATCAGTCACATGAGTGACTTCAGCTGACCAGTGTATTTATTGAACTGCAAGATCAGTCACATGAGTGACCTCAGCTGACCAGTGTATTTATTGAAACTGCAAGATCAGTCACATGAGTGACTTCAGCTGACCGGTGTATTTATTGAAACTGCAAGATCAGTCACATGAGTGACCTCAGCTGACCAGTGTATTTATTGAAACTGCAAGATCAGTCACATGAGTGACCTCAGCTGACCAGTGTATTTATTGAAACTGCAAGATCAGTCATGTGAGTGACCTCAGCTGACCAGTGTATTTATTGAAACTGCAAGATCAGTCACGTGAGTGACCTCAGTAGACAGTGTATTTATTGAAACTGCAAGATCAGTCACGTGAGTGACCTCAGTAGACAGTGTATTTATTGAAACTGCAAGATCAGTCATGTGAGTGACCTCAGCTGACCAGTGTATTTATTGAAACTGCAAGATCAGTCACATGAGTGACCTCAGTAGACAGTGTATTTATTGAAACTGCAAGATCAGTCATGTGAGTGACCTCAGCTGACCAGTGTATTTATTGAAACTGCAAGATCAGTCACATGAGTGACCTCAGTAGACAGTATATTTATTGAAACTGCAAGATCAGTCACATGAGTGACCTCAGCAATGGGATTAAAAACTGTGATTAAACTTCCAAGTACAGTGTGCTACTTACCACCAGTGTTCTGACCGATGCGGAAGTGACCTGACACATCCTGTACCTGGCTGACCAGTGTAAATGTCCTTGCTGCCGAGAATCCAGGACCAGTGCCATTTATGAAGAAACTTACAGATGTGTTGTAAACCTAAAATATTAAAAAAAACAATGAATGAATGAATGTTTAATGATGCCTCAGCACCAAAAATATATATCGACTATAGGGTGTCAAACAAAGGTAAAGGTTAATGTTTGCTTTGTTTAATGACACCAGGGCATATTAATTAGTCATCAGCTACATGTATCGGATATTAAACATTTGGTAATTCATATGCCTGCACATCACTTATGAGTCATTGATGTTATAGTCACTTTCACTAAACATCTAAGTACAGTCAAACTTCGATAACTCGATCTTGAAGGGGACGAGGAAATAGTTCGAGTTTCAAGGAGTTTGAGTTTTCGAAATTAATATATAAGAGTTCAAATTTGAAACTGCATTGCAGCTGTTTATTTCACTTAATATTGTAAGAAGCGTGCGCTTCGCTGCCTACCTCTGAACTCTAAGAACTATGCATCCCCAGTTGAAAGGCGAATTAATATATCAGTTACCTCACTCCATGCCACCTCATCTCATCTCACCCAAGCTGTTGGCATTTTCGATGCCTGTCATACATTCATTTTGTGTATATTGTAAAAGTAAGTAAATAAAGAAAAAGGATCAAATGGATGAATTTGAAATATATACTTGGGCATACATGTATTTATTGACAGAAACAAAACGAAAAAAGAAGGCATTTACATATATATATATATAACAAAAAGTAAAGGCGCATTTTACAGATGTCAAAACATGGCGGAACGTAACTAACAAATAAAACACTGAATTATTTATGCTTCGCACCTCTACTTTCTTTCTCCAATCTGGCCACCTACCCTCCATTTCTGGGCCCTATGCATGATTGCTTGGATGACAAGAAAGCAGAACTTTTTAAAACCGATCTGGCAAACCCCACATTACCGGGTCCTTCCCCAGATTGCTCGATCTGTGATGTATCAATTTTTAACATAACTAAATGACTGGTAATTGATAAAGATTAACTGATACATAAATAGAAAAGCTAAAGTTTGACACGATTCATGCCTTTGAGAGTAAAAACAAATGGCGCTAACAATTATTACAAATGCTCTTTGTAGTTAACCAAACTGTGTCTGTAATTAAGTATTACGTAGCGAGGCTCTCCACCGCGGACGAACACCGACTACCAAACATAGGATCATTTCGTTCCGCTTAGTCGGCGATCTATTATTCTGTAATTATCACCCTAATCCTCGACATCCAAGACCACCCGAAACAGGTGCGCTTCGCTTGTTTGACATGATTGACAATACATTCATCTTTAAAATACTATTGGCAACGACAGTTTGATCAATCCACAAGCGTTGAGTTTTAGAGGTGCATACTCTATTAAATCTTTATGGCGGGACCAAAGAATTAGGTTGAGAGATCGAGGTTATCAAGTTTTCAAAGTTTAAGTTTTTTAGAAGGTCGTTATTACTAGTTTGTATAGTAACTCGGCCGGGACTGTCGCTTCAGATCAAGAGATCGAAGTTTTCGAGAAATAGAAAGTGGAGTGATCAAAGTTTGACTGTATCTCCATTTCCAACCAAAAATGGGATGAGATGTTTGGATTTCAAACATTTGGTAATTTTGACATATAGTCTTAGAGGAAACCCGCTACATTTTTCCATTACCAGCAAGGGATCTTTTATATGCACTTTCCTACAGACAGAATAGCACATACCATGGCCTTTGATATACCAGTTGTGGTACACTGGCTGCAACCTGATGTGTATCAAGTCATACAATTGGTTACCCATCTGTTGTTTTTCCAGTTCCAACCAGCGACCCATACGTAGTAGGGGTGTCACGAATACACATGGTGGCGAATACGATACATATCACGAATATGAGGTGACGAATACGAATATGTATTGACATCCATGAATACACATTACACAAGTACAAAGGCTTTGCTGAAAGGAAAAAAAAGTATTTATTTTGAAACCAAAATTATACAGTAAACATTATATATAAGTATTCGTGTATTCGGTTCAGCTAGTGACGAATACGAATGCAACTACGATACAGATCGCTGTTCGGTGCACCGAATATTCGAGTATATCGTTACACCCCTAATACGTAGTATATCAAATATTGTTGAATGTGCTATTCTGCCTGTAGTAAAATGCATATGAAATAATCTTTGCTGTTAGGAATAGCCTAAGTGATCACAACAATTTTCTTCTCTCACTTTCCAGATCAAGACTCAAAACAACCACATGTTAGAGACAAAATAACCATAAGCTTAACTTTTGTTAGAGATATCATTAAACATAATATTCCTTTCCTAACGAAAAAATTTAGCTACAAATTCACTTTTAAGGATTTCTGAGCTATCCTAAATTGTGTATGTATACACTATGGGTAGGGGAGAATCTAAAGGTCTTAAACAAATAACTGATATAAAGATATGGGGCTAGATCTACAAAAGAAGTCTAATATATGTGTATAATACACTGGTAACTTAGGTCAGTGATTATGAGCATTTATCACACTGCTTGACATTTATAAAACAATCACAGCTTGAGATTTCTAACACAGTATAATCACAGCTTGACATTTCTAACACAGTATAATCACAGCTTGACATTTCTAACAGTATAATCACAGATTGACATTTCTAACAGTATAATCACAGCTTGACATTTCTAACACAGTATAATCACAGCTTGACATTTCTAACACAGTATAATCACAGCTTGACATTTCTAACACAGTATAATCACAGCTTGACATTTCTAACAGTATAATCACAGCTTGACATTTCTAACAGTATAATCACAGCTTGACATTTCTAACAGTATAATCACAGCTTGACATTTCTAACAGTATAATCACAGCTTGACATTTCTAACAGTATAATCACAGCTTGACATTTCTAACAGTATAATCACAGCTTGACATTTCTAACACAGTATAATCACAGCTTGACATTTCTAACACAGTATAATCACAGCTTGACATTTCTAACAGTATAATCACAGCTTGACATTTCTAACAGTATAATCACAGCTTGACATTTCTAACACAGTATAATCACAGCTTGACATTTCTAACACAGTATAATCACAGCTTGACATTTCTAACACAGTATAATCACAGCTTGACATTTCTAACACAGTATAATTACAGCTAGGCATATTTCTAATACAGTGCGGTTCTCTCATTTCTTTGAATTAAAAAAGTACCACATATCACATTAAGGATGGAGGTACAACACATTAGAGTGCAATGGGACAGTAATTGTGAAGACTTGGCCTATGTGAATGACAGTGGAAACAACGTTTATTGCCCTCAAGGTTGTAGGATAGTTATTTTTATGGATTAAAGTTGCAAGTAAAAGCAGACAGTATATACTGGGGTTTTCCTGTCCCACCCAGTGCCCCATGACCGGCCATGGTATGAGCTGTCTTGTTTATGGGAAAGTGCATATAAAAATTTCCCTTGCTGCTAATGGAAAAATCTAGGGGTTTCCCTAGTTTTTAAACACTACAACATGTTTTTAAACACTACAACATGTTTTTAAACACTACAACATGTTTTCCACTATTAAGGCCATTTTGGTTAATTTAAATTAGAAGTACTTACATTTTTATTTAGAATATTAATTTTCATATGCCTGAAGTGATTCTGGTCATCCAGGAATTTGCAATACCCCAAAATGGAGTTTTCATAATTCTAAAAACACACTTTCGTCTGAGAAGTAATGGTTATCGTCTTGACTAATTTTGGATGGTAATTTCCCATTAAAAGATCTCTGTTATAAGCTTATCCAAATGTGCCGCAGGTTTTTAGATTAACTAAACTTAGTGTCCATTTTTTCGAGCGGAAACTAGCTAGGGTCTGCGCCGATGCACCTTTAAGATTACAAGTCACAGAATTATCAATGTTTGATATCCAATAGCTAATGACTGATAAACCAATGTGCTCTAATGGTGTTATTAAACAAAATAATTTTTAACAGAATTAGAAGGCCATGCAGTGTTATAAAAGGGGAGTGGTACAGCGCTTGCTCGATACGCAGTCAGTGTGGGATCGATATATATATCAAAGGCCATGGTATGTACTACCCTGTCTGTGAGATGGTGCATATAAAAGATCCCTTGCTGCTAATAGAAAAGAGTAGTCCATGAAGTGGAGACAGTGGGTTTCCTCTCTCAGTATCTGTGTGGTCCTTAACCATATGTAAACCGGCCTCGGTGGCGTTGTGGCAGGCCATCGGTCTACAGGCTGGTAGGTACTGGGTTCGGATCCCAGTCGAGGCATGGGATTTTTAATCCAGATACCGACTCCAAACCCTGAGTGAGTGCTTCGCAAGGCTTAATGGGTAGGTGTAAACCACTTGCACCGACCAGTGATCCATAACTGGTTCAACAAAGGCCATGGTTTGTGCTATCCTGCCTGTGGGAAGCACAAATAAAAGATCCCTTGCTGCCTGTCATAAAAGAGTAGCCTATGTGGCGACAGCGGGTTTCCTCTAAAAATAGTGTCAGAATGATCATATGTTTGACGTCCAATAGCCGATGATAAGATAAAAAATCAATGTGCTCTAGCGGCGTCGTTAAATATAAAAATAAAACTTAACCATATGTCTGATGCCATATAACCATAAATAAAATGTGTTGAGTGTGTCATTAAATAATTTTATTTTTAATTTTTATAAAAGGCCAATAGCCAGTATAGGGAGTCAGGGTGGAATGGGGGTCGGTCAATTCGTCCCTTGTGGATTGAGTTTGTTTGATTGATTGATGTTTTTAAAAATAACCAAATAGACTATGGCTAAGAGTGTAAGATAAAAGTTCCACTTTATTGTAAAAACCACCCATCCCTTCATCAATGAATTAGGCTGACTATGGGTATGTTATACAAGTTTCTTTATCTATTTATACCATAAATATTATTACATATACATGTGGAAGGAAGGAATGTTTTATTTAATGATCCACTCATCACATTTTAATTATGATTATATGATGTCAGACATATGGTTAAAAACAATGCATATAATAAGAGAGGAAACCTACTGCAGCCATGCAATGAGCTAATTGTTCCAAGTAGCACCAAGTGTTCGTTTATATGCAGCATCCCTCAGACAGGATAGTACACACCATGGCCTTTGTTATACCAGTTGTGGAGCACTGACAGGAATGAGAAATAACGCACTGGGTCCACCAATGGGGATCAATCCTAGACTGACCATGCATCATCTAAGCATTTTGCCACTGGGCTACATCCCGCCCCTTCATACATGTCAAAGATGCCAGTCAAATTAATAATTGTTAGACATACTTGCAGTAAATCAGTCATTCTCTTGGTTTCAGTTACATTTACTCCAGCTTGTACTAACTGAATTCAGCTATAGAATTTACAACACTACAAACATCACTACAGAATTTATCAATAGAATAGAGTTGTGTTTGTTTACAAATAGGTCAGCTTAACAAGACTATCACGGAGCAAAGTGTCTTGCCTGCCACTTACAAAGTCACAAAGTAATATTCAAAAAGAGCTGGTCAATGGGTTTTGACAATGATTCTAAATTTAACCAACTTAAGACACCTATGTACTCATGAACTGTGTCTGTTGTTACCTGAGTGGTTTAGCACTTGTCCAAAGTGTGATTTAATAAGACCCATGACACCTTTTTTTTTAAATTGTGATAGTTCAATGTTTACAAAAAGTGTAGGTATGATATTATCCTATCTTCATATACTAGCAATGGAGCATACATTAAAGACATTATGAATGTTTAAAACTCTATTTAAGGATACTAACTGAAAATGTCATACAAGTTTCAAAATCAAATTTCATAAATCTACACTCGTTGGAAACAAACTCAAGAAAATTATTTTGTAACAATGATTATAATTGTTTTTTGTATAAAAGTTCCTAGCTGCTTATCAGTAAAAATTGGCATAGTTATTAGGCCTATGTTGGTGGGTACTGGGTTTATATTGCATAGCTATCAGGCCTATGTTGGTGGATACTGGGTTTATATTGCATAGCTATCAGGCCTATGTTGGTGGATACTGGGTTTATATTGCATAGCTATCAGGCCTATGTTGGTGGATACTGGGTTTATATCAGGCCTATGTTGGTGGGTACTGGGCTGATATCATACAGCTATCAGGCAAATACAGGGTTTATATCACATAGCTATCAGGTGAGTACTGGGTTTATATCACATAGCTATCAGGTGAGTACTGGGTTTATATCACATAGCTATCAGGCGAGTATTGGGTTTATATCACATAGCTATCAGGTGAGTACTGGGTTTATATCACATAGCTATCAGGCGAGTACTGGGTTTATATCACATAGCTATCAGGCGAGTACTGGGTTTATATCACATAGCTATCAGGCGAGTACTGGGTTTATATCACATAGTTATCAGGTGAGTACTGGGTTTATATCACATAGCTATTAGGCGAGTATTGGATGTATAACACATAGCTATCAGGTGAGTACTGGGTGTATAACACATAGCTATTAGGCGAGTATTGGGTGTATATCACATAGTTATCAGGTGAGTACTGGGTTTATATCACATAGCTATCAGGTGAGTACTGGGTTTATATCACATAGCTATCAGGTAAGTACCGGGATTATATCACATAGCTATCAGGCGAGTACTGGGTGTATATCTCATAGCTATACGGTGAGTACTGGGATTATATCACATAGCTATCAGGTGAGTACTGGGTTTATATCACATAGCTATACGGTGAGTACTGGGTTTATATCACATAGCTATACGGTGAGTACTGGGTTTATATCACATAGCTATCAGGCGAGTATTGGGTTTATATCACATAGCTATCAGGTGAGTACTGGGTTTATATCACATAGCTATCAGGTGAGTATTGGGTTTATATCACATAGCTATCAGGCGAGTACTGGGTTTATATCACACAGCTATCAGGTGAGTATTGGGTTTATATCACATAGCTATCAGGTGAGTACTGGGTTTATATTACATAGCTATCAGGTGAGTACAGGGTTTATATCACATAGCTATCAGGTGAGAACTGGGTTTATATCACATAGTTATTAGGTGACTACTGGGTGTATATCACATAGCTATTAGGCAAGTACTGGGTTAATATCACACAGCTATCAGGCAAGTACTGGGTTTATATTACATAACTATCAGGTGAGTACTGGGTTTATATCACATATCTATCAGGTGAGTACTGGGTGTATATCACATAGCTATTAGGCAAGTACTGGGTTTATATTACATAGCTATCAGGTGAGTACTGGGTGTATATCACATAGCTATTAGGCAAGTACTGGGTTTATATTACATAGCTATCAGGTGAGTACTGGGTGTATATCACATAGCTATTAGGCAAGTACTGGGTTTATATCACATAGCTATCAGGCCTTAGTCAGTGGGTACTGGGTTCATATCCTAGTATCTGCTTCCACCCAGGAAAGTGGATTAGTGCATAGTTAGTTGTTAGTGGTTAATGAGAGAGAAGTCAGTGTAGTGGCCTACCCAGTGAGTCATTAAACTCGGGTCTGGATAGGAGCCAGTACCAGGGTGTGAACCACTAAATCACTAAACACCTAGGCCAGTCATGAGTCACCAACCAAACATTCTTCCTTTCTAACATAATATAACTCTCTTTTGACTAAAAAGACACTTCACAAAGTTTGCATTTTTTTTTTTTAAATATCCGGGAAGTGACCCATATATTTGTCTATGTGAGTATTATTCAGTGAGTATCAAATCACATGCAATCTTTCAAACACAATAAAACGTATTTCATGCTGACTGTATGTTTCATAAAAAAAAACATCTGTAAGAAGTGGTATAGATTTTTGTTGTCAGTATCAGTTACCTTGACACCAGATGTAAATTCTCACGATTGCTATGCATATGTAGCTTCCTTTGTACACAATCTGAGTCAGTAAGCTGTGCATACACATTACTGTTAAACAAGCAAAGTTCATTAAAATTGTCAACTCAAATGAGAATACAGATTAGATTAGATATGATGTTTAATGACACCCCAGCACGAAAAATACGTTGACTATTAGGTGTCAAACTATGGTAATTCCACAACATTAAGTGATGATCAACATCAATATAAAAATTCAACAGTTAAATAAAAACATAATGTAAAGAAATGTGCAAAAAATACAAATATCACAGATAGGTAATATTAAAATTTAGAATAAAAGTCAGTATCACGGAAAAAATGTAATAAAGGTTCTGGATGGAATCGAAAGGGATTCTATCACATTTCTTTGACAAAATATATCTTTTTTAGTTTCCTTGAGATAAGTACACTCCACCAAAATGTGGCATACCGTCAGAGTACACTGACAGTGCTCACACTGAGGTGGAGGATCCTTCTTCAAGATAAATGAATGTGTCAAGTAAGTACAGTGTATGACCGATGGAGAATACAGGTAAATAGTAATGGTTATCTTGTTAAAACGTAAATCTGTTGTAAAATAAAAATTCAATACTGTTACTTAGGACTGAATGCCTGTGAAATAAAAATTCAATACTGTTACTTAGGACTGAATGCCTGTGCACCTCATTAGTTTTTAGTTCAAGTTTGCTAATATTTTGGTGCCCATCTACTTTGCTTCTAATCATATGCATCTAGTTTTAGATCAGCAATTAATTTTATTTTAGTTATTTTGGCTTAAACCATTTCTCTAATCATACATTTAAATTATTTTAATATTACCTACCAAGTCTATTGCAAATTCCGATTATTCCATTAATTTCCCACCACACTCCCACCTTTCACCCTGGACCTGTCCACTCGTTAGAAACTGAGCCCAGTGGAGGGGGTGCCATAACCTTTTGAGGATAGGGGCACATTAATAGCTTTTCAATATCCAAATCCATATTTTAAATTCTGAACACATGTATACCTCACCTATCTGGACTTTACTGTTTATCCAGAACAGGGGTGAGTGGTTAGTGGTTATTATTACAATGTAGTGCTTATATCTACATACCCACTGAACTGTTAAAACTCACTCTTGCTTTTAAAGAAAGAAATTTTATATTTAACGATGCACTCAACACATTTTATTTACGGTTATATGGCGTCAGACATATGGTTATGGACCACACAGATTTTGAGAGGAAACCCGCTGTCGCCACTACATGGGCTACTCTTTCCGATTAGCAGCAAGGGATCTTTTATTTGTGCTTCTCACAGGCAGGATAGCACAAACCATGGCCCTTGTTGAACCAGTTATGGATCACTGGTCGGTGCAAGTGGTTTACACCTACCCATTGAGCCTTGCGGAGCACTCACTCAGGGTTTGGAGTCGGTATCTGGATTAAAAAATCCCATGCCTCGACTGGGATCCGAACCCAGTACCTACCAGTCTGTAGACCGATGGCCTACCATGACGCCATCTCACCCATATTGATTTTTAAAATGTATTTTAAATGCAAATTAAGATGGCATATTCTATAGCTCCTTCACACCTCATGAGTTATTTCAGTGGTGAATGGTTCTAAACAATATACAGTAAAGTACTCTTATACCGAACTGGAAGGGACTATGATAGTTAGTTCATTATAGCAGTTGTTCGCTGTACACATTTGCATAAGTTAGTTATTAATGTATAGGGAGATAAAATGGGACTTTACGATCAGTTGATTCTGTGCAGTAATTCATTCTAAGCATGTTTGTTGTAAGTGTAGTTTCCTGTATAATGTGACTGGATTGGTGTTCCAAAATATATTCTAAGTTTGTACTGTGTGTACTAATACATAAGACAATGTTCATCTTGTTGCTAAGATACGAGAAGAGCTGGTGGACTAGCACAGCCAGGTAATCTGTGTCTGCATTCTGTCAATAAATAATTAAAACATCATCGTGATGTACTAATTACATTTAAGAACCAAGCGAATAACAAATGACTTCCTAAAGTCAGGATAACACACCCTTAAGTCTGGTACACAAGGTCATGTGTATATATCTTCATGACCTCAGGCAGACACATTTCATTGGCCAATTCAGAAGGGTGACTAATAGATTCAACCCTACTTTATTGTCATTTGAAAAAAATAATTATATGTATATTCTTAACCCATCCAAAGTGACCCTGTTATAAACAGGAAGTTGCTATGACACACATGCTCAATAATGTACCAGTCTATTTATTTTGTCAAATTCAACACAAAAAAAGGCTTATAGGTGTGCACATTAAGAGTAATTATGGGGTAGACTGCTAACAGTTGAGCTATAGTGAATTCACTAGTCATGAAATGCAGTGTTTTGACATAGTATACAATAGCTGTAGTCATCTATATCTATATATAAAAGATCTCTTGCTGCTAATCGAAAAAGAGTACCCATGAAATGGTGACAGCGGGTTTCGTCTATCAATATCTGTGTGGTCCTTAACCATATGTCCGACACCATATAACCATAAATAAAATATTTCTTTCTTCCATTGTTTAAGAGGAAGGACCTTGTCAAGTGTGATTGAGGACAAACTGCTGGTGGACTTGAAGTTAAAGATCAAACGAAACCAACTATAACTATCTCTACTGAATATTACCTGAAGAACTAAATGGATCCATTGTCTGAGAGGAAGGACCTCATCAAGTGTGACTGAGGACAAACTGCTGGCAGACTTGTAGTTAAAGATCAAACCCTGGGGACTCGCCAGCAGTTCCAGTATTAAATCACCATTATCAGCCCGCGTCTTCTGAACGAGAATTCTGAAATAACAAAACAAGATGTAGTCCATTTGCGTGAGAAGGGGTATAACTCTATAAACATTAATGTGTATATGCTAGAAATTTAAACTCATACCAACTCAAAATATTTTTTTTTACAAAAACTTTATATGTAAATTTAAAAAGTTTCTCAACAAATAACCATCAAATTATATAGATTAATTTCATTTGTAATATAGGGGTGAAGGAAGGAATATGGCGTCAGACATATGGTTAAGGACCACACGAATAATGAGGGAGGTAACCTGTTGTCACCACTTCATGTGCTACTCTTTTCGATTAGTAGCAAGGGATCTTTTGTATGCACCATCCCATAGACAGGCCTTTGATGTACCAATTGTGGTGCACTGGTTGGAGCGAAATATAGGGGTGAAGACAAAATGCTAGAAGCGCATTGTTATCGAAGAAATCAATAATGCAGTACACATAGACTAAAGGTAGAACTGTGCATGCTTTATGTTCACTGTTCCATCAGTTGTCTTCATACCTGCATTGCAAAATAAGATTTAACCTATGCAATTTGATGATAATTTGTAAAAAAAAACTTTTCTATTTACACTGAAATATTTTTCTAAAAATGTTGAGTTGGTATGTATTAAAATTAAATCATGTTTTTCCATTGATGTTAACTTTATTCATTATAGAGTTATATGCCAAGTTGTCGGTTCCCTTTTGATGTAAATGGACTACAAAGTTTGTCACACAACTAGTTACTTATCTATAAACAACACCGAAGTTCTCTTGAGCTTATTGCTTTGTTAGCACTAAACTCCTAAATGCAAGCACATATCAAGTATGGGATTTTAATGTCATAATTCAGGTTTGAAGATTGAGCTGTATCAAAGTTACATAATGTACAAAATTATAAACTCACAAAAAATGTGCCCATAAAATTCTTGCAGGGTAAAGGATTGTTTATACATGTATATGCATGTATAGGCCTGTTTTCTTTTTGTTTTCTTCTTCTATTTTTTGTTGTTATATTTCATTGCATAAGACCTATTTCTTTATGGTGTGTTTATGTTACTTTTGACTAACATAATGTGATACTTCCTTGTTTGCAGTTTTGCCTCATTATGTCCATATGTGTCAACAATCAAGTGATACTAAAACTTACATAACTAACTACTAACACAGAAGACATTTAGTAATAACAAAGTCAGGCTTGTTAAATATTCAGATGGAAAATTGCATTTGAATGAACATATGGACATTTAAATTTGCTTTACACATGTAATCTGGAAACACCTGCTACAAGTAAATAAACCAACGTTCTTGTCAACAGACGTCTGACAGTGACATGAACTTCAAGGGGATCAATATATATAAACTCGTACACAAATGTGCTCATAAACTCAGCTTTATTATTTCAAACTGACAAAAGAATACAAGGTAGACAGCTAGAGATGTAACACACATACTGTATACACTGAGAGAATCAATTTTAGGAAGACTTGGTACTGTAGACCAAATCTCAGTCACTATTAGTGTTGTAATGTCTGTATAAAGTACAGTTTTGTTTTTGTTTTTGTTTAACAACACCACTAGAGCACATTGATTTATTAATCATCGGCTAATGGATGTCAAACATTTGGTAATTTTGACATATACAGTAGTCTTAGAGAAGAAACCCACTACATTTTTCCAATAGTATCAAGGGATCTTTTATATGCACTATCCCACAGACAGGATAGCACTTACCATGGTCTTTTATTATCAGTCGTGGTGCACTGGCTGGAACGAGAAATAGCCCAATGGTCCCACCGACAGGGATCGATCCCAGACCCACTGTGTATCAGGTGAACATTTTACCACTGGACTATGTCTCACCCCAAGGTACACAGATGCCATATGGGACTGAATGTCAGTAATGAGTGATTGATTTAAAACATAGTTTATTGTACAAAGAACAAAAGAAACGGGCACAAACTTGACGACTTACGAGACTCTTTTCTATATGTCAGTAATGTGAGACTGAATGTTAGCAACAGTTAGCTTCATGCCACTATGGATGAGGATTTAGGTTGCAGTCACTATTTTCTGTTAGTGTGATCCCTTATTTTTTTCCATAAGTATAGGAAAGGTAACATTTCAAGAGACCAGAGAATGTCTTCAACATGGAATACCATTACAAAAAAGTATAATAAAGTAGATCAAGCAAGGTGTGAGAAGTTGTAAGTTTATATTCGCCTCAGTACATGGAGATCAAGCATCCACAAACACCCTCCATTCCTTTTCATCTATGATATGCTGCCAGGTATGTCAGTAATCATGGTATGTGAATGTTCCATAGAGAAAACAGATATAAAAGTTCCCGTGCTGATTAATAATTTCAAATAATAGATTGTTATGACTTTATAAAAATAAGCAGGTACCAAGGATGTTGTGTAGGTAGAAAGGGTAGAAGATAGTATAAACAGGAAAAATTTTTTTTAAAACCCCCATCAAAATAGCTCCACCTCTTTCAGATTCCTTTTTGTGATAGAAGGTTAACTTTTCCCAAACATTCACACCCTGTGCAATCCCTGCTGGAAACCTACTTAATTTAGCTTACTTTTAATAAAACTTAAAGACATGCATGTTCAAAACACTTGCTATCTTACTTTCTTTAGTAAGTTTATTCTTTCATAACTTTGCTCAATTTAAAATTTCTCTTTTAGGTATGTAAAAGATACATAAAAAAATATTTATTTTGTGAACTATCTAAAAATATTAACAATTATCAACAACCGTTACATATTGTTTTATTTTTAGTACACCACAATAATTATATCTGATACATCTCTAGTATGTCATACCAACATGTATCATTTGAATTTGTATTGGTTACCCCTGCGCGTGCTGTAACCTCACCGTGGTGCAGGGGTGTAACATTCTCTTTGAGAATGGCCAATACAGCACAAATTGAAGTTTAGAGTAAAATTCGGTGTCTGTAAAATTCTGTGATATTTGTATTTGTATTTTGCACAGTTCTTTACACTGTTTTTGTTTAAACCTTGAATTGTTATATTGATGTTGATCATCACTTTATTTATTTGCATTACCATAGTTTGACACCCAATAGCCGATGTATTTTTCGTGCTGGGGTGTCGTTAAACATTCATTCATTCATTCATTCATTCATTCATTCATTCATTCATTCATTCATTCATTGTATTGGTTAACATTAAATTAAGTATTTCTGAAAATACTAAAAAGAAAAAATGTACACATGTAGAAATTTAAATTTAAGTTAAACAATCAAATCATGTAGAAACACCTGTTGCATGTTTTCCAATAAAAAAAGTTTTTACTTATTAAAAGAATGTCGACATCCACTTTAGGTGATCAATAGAAATGTTTACCCAGTAGTACATGACACACACAGATGTTTATGTATTGGTAAATTCAGCTTTGTTATTGATTGACAACTGGCAAAGGGACAGGCGAAGACATCTGGTGATATGTTATTCAACTTTCTTCCAAGTGTTATACCGGATGAAGCAAACTAAGCCAACATGTCAACAAGAAAACTAAATAATTTCAGATGCGATAATATACAGAAAATATATATATAGATACTCATATATAATGTTTGTTTTGAATAAAATATGACAAAAATTGATGAATGTTATAGAACATGAAATTGTTATGTTTGGGAAAAGATATGAAATTGTTATGTTTGGGACAAGATATGAAATTGTTATATTTAGGACAAGATATGAAATTGTTATGTTTGGGACAAGATATGAAATTGTTATATTTGGGACAAGATATGTCTTTTTTTTTGCTTTGTACAAGATATGTCATTTTTATGTTTGGGGCAAGATATGAAATTTTTATGTTTGGGACAAGATATGAAATTTTTATGTTTGAAACAAGATGTGTCATTTTTATGTTTGGGACAAGATATGTAGTAATTTTTATGTTTGGACAAGATATGTCATATTTATATTTGGTACAAGATATTTTGAATATTAAACATTTCAGTTGCCTGTTTGTCCAGTAGCATAATGTTAAAAAAATACACATCAAATTTGTGAATAAAAATCGGTTTGGGATTGATCTCCATCAGTGGGCCCATTAAGCTATTTCTCACTCCAGCCAGTGCACCATGACTGGTACATCAAAGACCATGGTATGTGCTATCCTGTCTACGGGATGATGCATATAAAAGATCCCTTGCTGCTAATCGAAAAGAGTAGCCCATGAAGTGGTGACAGCGGATTTCCTCTCTCAATATCGTTGTGGTCTGACGCAATATAACCATAAATAAAATGTGTTGAGTGCATCATTAAATCTTTCCTATTAAAATGCCCATATCCAATGAAGGTTCAGGCATGCCCATCTCAGATTTAGCCTCTGACATCACTAGTGACCAATTCTGGGACAGGTCGAGGGGATGTCTAATGAGGTAGATGACTTATTGCACATGTTTATATATAGTAAATATTCTAGATACCACAGAGTATAATCCCATTCCTTTTACTGTGTTAAATTAATACACATAATATTCAGGGGTAAAAATTAACAAAATGTCCATTGGCCTCGGAAACTACATGTCTAGAAAGGTTACTAGTCCCTCCCCCTCCCCCTCCCAACACACACTGTTATTAGTTGGAACATGAGCATGGCTGTGATGACGAACAGAACATTATTTTTATCCTGCATCCACCGTTTCTACTGACAGAATATGATGATGGATAAAGCAAAGCCATATTCTGCTTAGCAGGATATGACTTTTGACGTTACATGAGTGACGTCATACACATAGCTACATTACAAAATCACTCATTTGACCTCTAGGTTATTGTACAATGCGGCTGAAATAACAGAAATAATAGCTTTTCCCTTTAATGTTTATGGTCTGCAGGATAAAGATAATAACTAGTTAATGACATCGGATATCTGCTTTATCCTGTTTGGGCCGAATGAGAAATTCCACTCTGCTCTACACATTCTTACCTTCACAGGATAAAGCAGATATCCAACGTCATTAACTAGTTATTTTCTATATATTTTCAAATAATATTTTGACATTTAGGAGGTAACTTTTTTCATAGTGCGGTATCTTCAATTACCAAAGTAGCCTGGTGGTAAAACGTTTGCTTAGTGCATGGTCCATCTAGGAATGATCCTCATGGATGGGCCATGCAATGGGCT
This sequence comes from Gigantopelta aegis, assembly GCF_016097555.1. Taxonomy (NCBI): domain Eukaryota; kingdom Metazoa; phylum Mollusca; class Gastropoda; order Neomphalida; family Peltospiridae; genus Gigantopelta; species Gigantopelta aegis. The sequence continues at coordinate 100,696,561 of NC_054702.1, read as the reverse complement.
ATTTCTCATTTCAGCCAATGCACCACAACTGATGTAACAAAGGCTATGGAATGTACTATATTCTATCTATGGGACAATGCATAATAAAATATTTCTTTCTTTCTTTCAATCACTGACATTTTAAAATTTATTAAACAAATATTCCACAATCTAGAAAGGGTTAAAATTAATAATTTCAAGCATTGATATTTCAATCCAAAGGTATACAAACATAGATCTACATAAAGATCTTCATATGCATATCTTGCCTTGGAAACAAGTTCAACGGAATGATAATTACATAAAATATTCATGAACCATCTGTCTGCAGCTGGATGTGCAATGCTGAATCTGCTAGTCAAACTCTGCTGAGAATAATTAAAGATTTAACACAATCACACTTACCTGAACCAGTCTTAATTAGTTTTTCTGACTCAGGATTTCTTTACCAGGTCAAATCAATAAAACAAACTAACAAAAACTATAACAATTAAACAGTTTCGTTTGTATTTAAAAAAACAATTGTACTGACATTAAAATTATTAAAAGAATATGGAATGTTTTTTTGGGTTTTTTTGCTGATGTTTAAATTACTTTTATGGCAGTGGATTGCAAAGATAAGACATTTGAAGTTAATCAATTTTTATTACAGTAGGTGAAATGATTCATTGAGGTGCGGGACATAGCCCAGTGGTAAAGTGTTCGCTTGATGTGCGGTCGGTCTAGGATCGATCCCTGTCAGTGGACCCATTGGGCTATTTCTCATTCCAGCCAGTGCTCCACAACTGGTGTAACAAAGGCCATGGTATGTACTATCCTGTCTGTGGGATGGTGCATATAAAAGATTCGAAAAGAGTAGCCCATGAAGTGGTGACAGCGGGTTTCCTCTCTCAATATCTGTGTGGTCCTTAATCATATGTCTGACGCCATATAACTGTAAATAAAATGTGTTGAGTGTGTCATTAAATAAAACATTTCTTTTTTTTGATTTATTGAATGTTTGAAACATTGGTTATTAACTGTATTATATGTATGTACAAATAGCTACCATTTACTGAGCACTACACTATCAGTTAAAATTTGTTTTGCTTAATGACACAACTAGACCACATCGATTTATTAAACATTTGTTAATTTTGACATTTAGTCTTACAGAGGTAACCTTCAAGGTAACCTAAGGTTCAATTAGTAGCAAGGGATATTTTATATGCATCATTCCAGACAGGATAGCACATATCATGTCCTTTGATATACCAGTCATGGCACACTGGCTGGAATGGGAAATATTCCAATGTGCCCTCCGATAGGGATTGATCCTAAACCGACCACACATCAGACAAGTGCTTTACCACTGGGCTACATCACGCCACACTACATTATCAGATATTCCTATAATTAACCAGAGATACACCTACAGTGATACAACAGGTACATGTACACTCTCATTTTTTGTCCTGGTAGCTAACAAATTTGGCCTGGCCCATGGTATTAACTAACTATGACAGATAGCAGGGGAGCCTAGTGGCAGCAAGCTACTTAAAAATCAGCATGTTTAGTAGGTCTGTATTTCATTACATTTTATTTTATTAAATATAAAGTTAATATTGTTATACATTTCCTTCACCCTGCAATAAATTATTTTTGTCCACATTATACTAAGTTATAAACTGTATGTGTCTTTTAATATAGCTATAAGTGACATGCTCTTTAGAGTTGCTAGTCTAAACCCATAGTTAAAGCTGACAAGAAATGGTAGGTGCATGACAATTGACAAGCACCTGTCTTGAACAGAGACAAAGATTTGGATGGGGTTTTTTGTGCTACAGAAGTAAGGTGGTTGAAAGATAGGAGCTGCAATGGAGAGAAATGCAAAGTGTTAACAGAAAACTCCCCAAATAGATTTTTAAAATCTCCCTTAATAAAGAACAGAAACTCCCTGCAACTCACCCAGGTTTAGTGTTTTCTATCCAGCACCAAACAGAAATGGAAAAGGCTCCACTGTTACCAATATTTGGTGAGAATGTTGAAAGAAGGTAACATTTGTCTCCCGCGCTAGAAATCACTGTAGAATATTGCTCCACAGAACTGTTTGGTCTTACATTCACAGTGTCCGTATTAACACAGGTGGGGAGACCGGGACTTAAAGCATCCAAGAGATTGATTGCAGGTGGAAGTCGCGTTCTACTAGTGCACGTTTGAACACAGAAACGCTGCAAGCAAGTATCCACAGAATGCGACAGAGTGGAACTCCGACAGTAGGCATTTCTCAGAGGTAATCCACAAGTACTCGCCGAGGGTTCTGTCCAGATATTCCTGCCTTTGGCAGCGTTAAAGAGTGGTGGAAACTTTCTGGATGTAGCACTCGCTGACATGGCTGGTGTGAAAGTTGACAAGAAAAGCAGAAACGAAAACAAACTGAATTTATGAACGCCACGACAGATTTTGATCTTCATTTTAACAGTCGAGAAAAAGAAATCAAAACACATTTTTACATGGTCTGCACCATTCAAGAAGTTGGAGAAAACATGTCCTCCGTGAAGCAGTTCCATTCACCGTATGAGACTTAACACTGGGAACCCCCTCAACGTCAATTACATCGATCTCTTTGATCTTGCCGCCAGTCTATACCTTGACCAGGTGTTGCGTGCGACATCAATATAGGCCACGGCAGATGGAGGTAATCACACTACAACACTCATGGGAATGTATGTCGATGCATATTAGAACAGCTTAGCACGGCAGTGATTAAACACCGTTAAGTTTTTTACCAAGAAAAAGACAAAGTATTGCGAGATAGCTGCTATGCTATCCTTGCCCGACGGTTATAGGATTAACTACTTTTAGCGCACTGGCTCTGTAACAAAACTATTATACACCTACTGTCATTTTGGTTACGACAGTCTGGACTCTGACTTGTATCCAATATACTGGAAAGGATTTCATGCGTGATAAAATTTGTTTACAGCACATGGGCTTATTAGCATAAAAAATAAATAGATAGGCTACCCGGTCGAACTGAAATGTCTTTCAGAGTTTCCTCCCTTGTAATATGCTACGTACAGACGTCAAATAATAATAATTCTCGTTCCAGCCAGTGCACCACGACTGATATAAAATCGAAGGCCGTGGCATGTGCTATCCTGTCTGTGGAAGGGTGCATATACAGGGGCGTAGCGTGATCTGGACCTGTGGGGGGGGGGGGGGGGGGGTTCGAATATGAACCAAGTGGACCTTTTTCTATTTGATTTTTGCACCACCAGAAACTCCATATGTATAAATCTGTATGTTTTAGTTCTGCAAGCGGACCATTTGCTTCAGCGGGGTGGGGGTGGGGGGGGGGGGGGGGGGACACCCGAACCCCCCTAGCCTACGCCCCTGATATAACACATTCCTTTCTACTAATGTACCGTGTTTCCTCTCTAAAAAAAATGAATGAATGAAAGAAGGTTTAACGACACCCCAGCACGAAAAATCACATCGGCTATTGGGTGTCAAACTATGGTAAATGCAAAAACAATTGTTTTATGATCAACAGCAATATAAAAATTCAACAGTTAAATTAAAACACAGTGTAAAGAGCTGTGCAAAAATACAAATATCACAGATAGATAAAATTAAAATTTACAATAAAAGTCAGTATCTCGAAGAAATTGTAATAAAAGTTGTTTCCTCTCTAAGACTAATATATATCAGAATTACCAAATGTTTTACCTCCAATAGTCGACGATTAATAACCGGCCTCGACGGTGTCGTGGTTAAGGCTGGTAGGTACAGGGTTCGTAGCCCGGTACCGGCTCCCACCCAGTGCGAGCTTTAACGACTTAATGGTAGGTGTAAGACACCCTCTTTTCTCTGCCCCTGCGGCGTGCTGTAACCTGGCCGTGGTGCAGGGGTGTAACATTCTCTTTGAGAATGGCCAATACAGCACAAATTGAAATTTTGAGTAAAAGTCAGTATCTATCTGTGATATTTGTATTTTTGCACAGTTCTTTACACTGTTTTTATTTAAATCTTGAATTTTTATATTGATTATTTGTTTGCATTACCATAGTTTGACACCCAATAGCCGATGTATTTTTCGTGCTGGGGTGTCGTTAAACATTCATTCATTCATTCATTCATTCATTCATTCATTTATTTACTCTTCTCTCTGACTAACCACTAACAAATAACTCATTGTTCTGAACATGCCATCCCGATAGCTGAGGTGTGTGCCCAGGACAGCGTGCATGAACCTTAATTGGATATAAGCACGAAAATAAGTTGAAATGAAATGAAAAAATAACAACCGGCCTCGGTAGTGTCGTGGTTAAGTCATCGGACATAAGAGTGGTAGGTACTGGGTTCGCAGCCCTGTACCGGTTTGTAGTAGTTAGGGCCTCACTATGTGGCATATCGATTTCACTATTGCATCATCCAAGATGGCCGCCAATCTACGCCGTAGGGGATGACGAAAGATGACGCAATGCTGACGTCACTAGGCCCCGCCTCTAGAAGGGTGTGTACACATTTATTTTAAGAACTGACTGATGCAATGCTGACGTCACTAGGCCCCGCCTCTAGAGGGGTGTGGACACATTTATTTTAAGAATTGGTGTAATACTGACGTCACTCTTACAGTGTACGTTCCAGTTTTTGTTTTAAGAACCGATATAATGATCAATACAGTAGTTTGTCCAAATGTGTATTTGAAGACAAATACTTAAAAGACGTATGTTAATTAATATCCCCCACCCATTTTTGTTCACTCTTACTGTGTACATTCCAGTTTTTATTTTAAGAAACGATGTAATGTTCAATACAGTATTTTGTCTAAATGCGTATTTGAAGACAAAATGATTACTAAAAAAGACATATGTTAATTAATACCCCCCACCCCTTTTTTTTATTATATAGCAGCTTATTAAAGACATCACACCCAACATTGAATACCAGTATCCCAGAGGAGAAGAAAAAGTAATGTTGGGATGTGAAACGTTAATAAATGATACATTGATAATTGTATTAAACATTTATCAGAAAAACCCCATTCCTATGAAGTCTTGTTTAGTATTTCCAAAAAGTGTAGAATACTAAGACGTGATTCATTGACGGAATATATTATAAATTTTCATACTACAAGTAATTCCAACTTGGGGGAAATCATGGGGGAGGTGTGTGTGTATGTGTGTGTGTGTGTGTGTGTGTGTGTGTGTGAGCAATATATTACTTCTGGTTTTTATATCGAAATAACCTGTTAAAACCCATACACTTATATTGTATCATAACAGAAACCTACATGGGCGTACAATGTAGCACACAGGGTCTTTGTTTTATTTCGTTTTCTCCCCTTCAGAATTGCTTCTGGTTTTTATCACGTCTAGAGTTCAAACGTAAGTGTGCGTATCCGGTTTCAGTCTCACTCTGTAAATCATTTCTAAAATTCTTTAAGTGGTCAAGTATTAGGGCCAGAGCATCAAGCAGTAATGAATATCATAAAACACGATCCATTCAGCTTATACAAACGTTGTATATTAGCACCCCCCTCCATTACCGACCCTCTTGGAACGTTAGCACCATAATAATATGATCCCATTCAGAATCGGATGTTTCAATTGCATTTTTCTCTCTGTTAGCATAAGTGTATGACATGTACTGTGATAAACAGTGAATTAAGGAGTAGATTAAAAATGCATTAGACGGATATACTTAAAGATATATTGTATCTTCAAAAGTAAGTATATATTATATTAAGGAACAAAAATCATATTTCAAATAAATAAATATGTACGTCAGGGGCACACCGCTCTCACATCCTCCCCCTGCCCTATCCGCCCCCTTCCCCTCATCCAACACTATGTATATATTTATATATATATTATCGCAATCGAGATGTGTGTTGGGGGGAGTAAACAAAATTCAAGTGGGCTCACACCTAGTTTAGATTACCATGGATGCTGATCAACGGAACGATTCACAGCTGACAGATATCACATTTCAATTTGACTCCCAGACTGTGGGGCCTTACATCGTATAAGATTAGTTGCTAAAATCATTCTCACAAGTAAGGATCTATGTGGATTTTTCCTATGGATATTATTCTAATATAGGTGAATGTGGCAAAACTTCCAAACGTTCCAGCATCCAGTTTCATTCAGGATTGCATCATACTGGTCGGTACCACACCTATGAATCATGGGTTTTTTTTCCATTGATTGAGTACGTTACACTTTTTGGAAATACTAAACAAAACTTCATAGGAATGGGGGTTTTCTGATAAATGTTTAATACAATTATCAATGTATCATTTATTAACGTTTCACATCCCAACATTACTTTTTCTTCTTCTCTGGGATACTGGTATTCAATGTTGGGTCTTTAATAAGCTGCTATATAATAAAAAAGGGGGGGGGGGGTTATTAATTAACATATGTCTTTTTTAGTAATCATTGTCTTCAAATACGCATTTAGACAAAATACTGTATTGAACATTACATCGTTTCTTAAAATAAGAGTGAAAAAAAATGGGTGGGGGATATTAATTAACATACGTCTTTTAAGTATTTGTCTTCAAATTTCACATTTGGACAAACTACTGTATTGAACATTATATCGGTTCTTAAAACAAAAACTGGAACGTACACTGTAAGAGTGACGTCAGTATTACACCAATTCTTAAAATAAATGTGTCCACACCCCTCTAGAGGCGGGGCCTAGTGACGTCAGCATTGCATCAGTCAGTTCTTAAAATAAATGTGTACACACCCTTCTAGAGGCGGGGCCTAGTGACGTCAGCATTGCATCATCTTTCGTCATCCCCTACGGCGTAGATTGGCGGCCATCTTGGATGATGCAATAGTGAAATCGATATGCCCCATAGTGAGGCCCTTAACTACTCCGGTTCCCACCAAGAGCGATTTTTAACGAATCAATGTCCTCGACGGACAGCCCAGATAGGTGTGTGTGCCCAGGACAGCGTGATTGAACCTTAATTGGATATAAGCAAGAAAACAAATTAGAAAGTTGAAATAATAATAAAGTTGGTAAAGTTTGTTTTGTTTAACGACACCACTAGAGAACATTGATTTATTAATCATCGGCTATTAGATGTCAAACATTTGGTAATTCTGACATATAGTCTTAGAGAGGAAACCCGCTACATTTTTCCATTAGTAGCAAGGGATCTTCTATATGCACCATCCCACAGACAGGATAGCACTTACCACGGTCTTTGATATACCAGTCGTGGTGCACAGGCTGGAACGAGAAATAACCCAATTATCCTAGACCGACCGCACAAGAATTATGTGTTTTACATGTAAATGTTAAACTAAAGGTTTATTAGTTTTAACTGTTACTATTTCTATGTGCTTTTAATTACTTTCACCATGCTTTAAAATACACGAAAAGACACCGATATGACTAAAATTGGACAACTTTATTACTAAACATGTCAATAATGGACATTTGGTGGAATAATATAGTGGTCATCTTGAAAACAAATTGCTGTCTTATTGACAGTTCAAGTTGCCCATTAACTGAATTTGAAGAACTCCCCAAAGATATCGTCTGTGTCAAGTTTCATTCTTGTATCACCATTTGAAACGTCATTTCTATTATCTGATCTGTCAATAGTGTTAATAGGTAACCATATCATGTTTCTGAGAGGTTGTCGTTCTTTGACCCCAGTATTTGTCACTCACACCATCATTTGCTACTGGATGTGAAACGTTTGGTCATTAGGGCCTTGTTTTACCATCGTTTTAAACATATATAAAGAAAATAAGATTACAAATAGTAATATCGAAAAACTTTGTTAAAAATATTGATGGAACAATATGGCGGCCGCCTTGTAAAATGGCCACCATATTAAAAATGCAAATGGTTCATTGATTAGATTTGAGGAACGCCCTAGGGAGATTATATGTGTCACGTTTCATGTTTATGTGTAGTGAAATCTGTCTAAACCGGAATCCTGTCCTATCCGGCCAGGTTTCATGGTCCTGTCTAAACTGGATAAATGTTAGGTCCCTGGCGTAATCCAGTTTAGATAGGTTTCACTGTGCCGTCATTTGGATGGTTCTCCCAGTTATCTACTCTAGCAATTAGTGTTATTGGTAGTTTTTATTTATTTCATTTCAACTTATTTTTCGTGCTTATATCTAATTAAGGTTCAAGCACGCTGTTCTGGGCACATGCCTCAGCTATCTGGGCTGTGTGTCCAGAACAGTGGGTTAGTTATCAGTTGGTTAATGGCTAGTGAGAGATAAGAGTGTGTACTGGCCTTACACCTACTCATTGAGCCCTTAAGAACTCGCTGTGGGTTAGAGCCGGTACCGGGCTGCGAACCCTGTACCTACCACCCTGTAGTCCGATGGCTTAACCACTGCGCCACCGAAGCCGGTATATTTTTTTATCCTACCTTGATACCCTTGTTTGCCACACCCACCACCACAAGTCCATTTATGTTAACTTTTTTGTTAACATTTATGATGAGGAATAGAAAATGCAGGTCTACATAATATCATCTTCAGGTGGCAGTTAGCTCATTCTGAAGCCGGTCTATATAACGTAGCTGTAAGTTCAAATGTTTTGAATAGTCGTTAAACAAATGTTCCTTTCGTATTAATTAGTGCCCCTATTCCACGGTTGGTAAACTAATCACGCATAACATAATTGTTAGGCAAAGTTGAAACAACATATTTGGGGAATCTTCCTACCATGAGCGAGGGGTGTCATCTCTGTCGCCTCGAAAAATAAGTACTCGTCAATATAACCTAATTATTCATTATCCAGTTAAACTTTCTTCTTTTAAAAAAGGGAGAATGCTATTCGCTGTAAAAGAAGCTTACACTTACGTATGTAATGATCAAATGGCCTCCTTAACAGGATTCCCAAGATATTGTGAAAAAAATCCTGACTATTTTTTCGAAAACATGTGCATAAATATACATCTTATTCCGTATATTGATTATCAGGCAGAACATACTTTGTCAGTAGGCTACAGGAGAATTTAGTTTTTGAATTATTAAGTAAAATTTTACCAGACGTTTTATTAATGATATATGTAATCTCTTTTTTTTATGTGGTGAATACGTTAGTAATGAATTTTGTACTTTTATGCTTTCTGGTGTCAGTTAAATACAATCATGACCGCCTTCTTTTTTCTTAACCCACCTCACCTCATGTTAATCTCGGGGAAAAAACCCAGGTATAATTTAATTCCAAATAAATTCACACGCATGTGGTACTCACGCGGTTTTATTACGTTATTTATATGCATCCCATACATATACAGCCGAATTTGGAACCAACAATTCTAAGTTCTCTCCGTTGGGCCTATCAGTAACCATTCTCATCGGTAATTAAAGTTTGTTTTGTTTAACGACACCACTAGAGCACATTGAATTATTAATCATTGGCTATTGGATGTCAAACAATTGGTAATTTTGACATATATACTTAGAGAGGAAGCCCACTACATTTTTCCATTAGTAGCAGGTGATTTATATATATATATATATATATATATATATATATATATATATATATATATACTCTTCAAAAAAAGAAACGCAAAAGGGTACAAATGGGTTATAACTCCGATTTTATGTTTCCTACCGGTTCATGCTTTGTGAATATAAGGTCATTGCATGTCCCAAACACATTCCCACGGTTACATTCGATAAAACGCAGCTACTGTACAATAAAGTTCCAAAATGTGAATATTCGCAAAAACGCAGCCACGTGCAAACCATGTCACCACTGCACGTGCGTTGTCTGCACGTGCAACATGAACACCGACAGTATAAAAGTGCAGGGTGTTCGCTTGCCTGGCCTCTGTATCTGGCCGACAGTTGACAATCCATGACATGCCACGTCTCAGTGAACCGCAGAGAAACAATGCCATCGGCCGACTAGACGCAGGCGAATCCAGAACGGCCGTTGCCAGGGCATTACATGTGTCCCCAAGCACCATCTCCAGACTGTGGGACCGTTACCAGCAACATGGATCAACACGTGACCTCCCTAGATCCGGTCGACCACGGGTCACTACCCCCGGGCAGGACCGCTACATCCGGGTACGCCACCTTCGGGAACGATTGACTACTGCCACCTCCACAGCCGCAGCAATACGAGGTTTGCGCAGGATATCCGACCAGACCGTACGGAACCGCCTACGTGAGGTAGGAATTCGTGCCAGACGTCCAGTTCGAGGTGTCATCTTAACACCACAACACCGTCGACTCCGACTGCAGTGGTGCCAGATTCATCGACAATGGCCTCAACTGCGATGGAGACAGGTGTGGTTCAGTGACGAGTCCCGATTTCTGCTCCGACGTCATGATGGAAGATGTCGCGTGTATAGGCGTCGTGGTGAACGTTATGCGGCAAACTGCGTGCAGGAAGTGGACAGATTCGGTGGGGGTAGTGTCATGGTGTGGGCAGCCATCTCACACACTGGCAGAACTGACCTGGTCCACGTGCAGGGCAACCTGAATGCACAGGGCTACATTGACCAGATCCTCCGGCCACACATCGTTCCAGTTATGGCCAACGCCAACGCAGTGTTCCAACATGACAACGCCAGGCCTCACACAGCACGTCTCACAACGGCTTTCCTACAGAACAACAACATTAATGTCCTTCCTTGGCCATCGATATCACCGGATTTGACCCCAATTGAGCATCTATGGGACGAGTTGGACCGACGCCTCCGACAGCGACAACCACAGCCCCAGACCCTGCCCGAGCTGGCAGCAGCCTTGCAGGCCGAGTGGGCCGCCATACCCCGGGACGTCATCCGTACTCTGGTTGCTTCAATGGGCGGCGGTGCCAGGCAGTTGTCAAGCACACGCGGAGGCCACACCGGGTATGTGACTCCAGACAATGACCTGGTGACCTTGGTGGTGTGTGCCGAATATCACTTACTCACAATGGACTAGAGTGAATTGTGAACAATCCTGCAACATTGTAATTATCGGACTCACCATTGAATAATTAAATCAAAAGCTCCAAATGTTACGAACATAAAATGGTTTTGTTATTCTTCTTTTGAAGAGTATATATTTATATATTTGTATATAGATATATATATATATATATATATATAGTGTGTATATGCACCATCCCACAGACAGGATAGCACAAACCACGGCCGTTGATATACCAGTCGTGGTGCACTGGCTGGAAAGAGAAAGATCCCAATGGGCCCACAGATGGGGATCGATCCTAAACCGACCGCACATCAAGCGAGTGTTTTACCACTGGGCTACGTCCCGCCCCTCATTGGTAATGTGACACCCCGTCACTCATATCTGGTTTTACTCGCCTGGTTTTAAGACTATTGCGTTCAAACAACGTTGTAGTCATATGACATGAATGAACACGTGGTCTGCATAGCATTACTATGCCATAGATACAAATGTGTAGCGAAATATTAGGTTTCGATCGCACGAAATGAACACCACAGTCGAAAAAAATCGCCCAAAAATCACAGGGCTTTGATAATATCTTGGGAATTCTGTTAGTTGAGGCCATTTCATTATCACAGACGTAATTTATGTAAGCTTCTTTTGCAGCGGGTAACATTGGATATTTCATAGTTAGGTTATATTTACGAAGGGGCGGGACGTAGCCCAGTGGTAAAGCACTTGCTTGATGCGCGGTCGGTTTGGAATTGATCCCCGTCGGTGGGCCCATTGGGCTATTTCTCATTCCAGCCAGTGCACCACGACTGGTCTATCAAAGACCTTGGTATGTGCTATCCTGTCTGTGGGATGGTGCATATTAAAGATCCCTTGCTACTAATGGAAAAAAGTAGCGGGAATTCTTTCTAATACGATATGTCAAAATTACCAAATGTTTGACATTGATGATTAATAAATGAATGTGCTCCAGTGGTGTTGTTAAACAAAACAAACTTTATATTTACGAGTTCTTACCGTTCAAGGCGGCAAGAATGAATTACGTCGCTAATGGCCGGAAGATTCCCCAACTTTGGTTATTTCACATATGTTATGCATAATTAGTTTATCATTACCAGCTGTAATAATTCTAAATACTTAATTATTACGATAAAATCCAATTAAGTCGCAAGCAGTCGGTCTTTAACTAATTAATTAACTAAATTATTTATCTCATGAACTACACTTATCAAGGCGCACCCACTTTAAACGCGAACACAAGCACACGCACAGGTATGCGCACGCGTGCGCAAATATTTATACGTATGTGCGATGACTGCGGATCTGTTTTGATGATGAAATGATGACCAGCTACACACACACACACACACACACACACACACGACACACACGCATGCACACATGCACATAACACATACACACACACACACACACACACACACATAATCATCATCATCATCGTCATCCTAAAACACTATTGGGTGAAAGGGCCCCCCCCCTTTTTAAAAAAAGGGGGCCCCCAAGGGGGAAAGGGTTTTTTGGGTTTGGGGGCCTTTCCCCAAATTCCTTTAAAAATTTTAAAAAAACCCCGGAAAAAAAACCTTTAATTTTGGGCCCCCCAAAACCCCAAACCCAAAAAAACCCCCCCCAAGCCAAATTAAATTTCCAACCCCAACCTTTTTGGGGAAAAAAGGGGGAAATTGGGCCAAAAAGGGGGGGGGAAAAATATTCCCGAAATTTTTCCCAACCCAAAAAAACCCCCAACCAAAAAGCCCCCGGGGTTTGGAAGGGAATTAAAAAACCCCCAAAAAAAGGGAATTTTTGGGTTTTTTGGAAAGGGGAAAAAATTTTTTTCCCCGTTTAAAAAAAGGGTTTTTTTAAAAAAAAAATTTTTTTTTTAAATTTTAAAATTTTTTTAAAAATTTTTTTTTGGGGGCCCCCAATTTTTTTTTTTTTTAACCCAAAAAAAAAACCAAAAACCTTTC